>NW_006261964.1:28358646-28652319 GCF_000493195.1 Citrus x clementina | reverse complement strand
CACTAAAATCATAGTCATATTCTATGGTTCTCTAATTGTTTATCAATATGAAAGTTTGATCAATGTCACAGATGCTGGACAGTGGGAGATGCTCCCAAAGGGGACTTGTTCTGTCTTTGTTCAGCCCGTGATACAAGCTCCAAATCCTAGTGCTGTTGAGGTGGAAAAGATTGAAGGGTTTGTACTATTGGCTTCAAGCATGACGTATGCTTATAGCCATAAAGATAGAGCCTGGATCAAAGCAGTTTCAAACAAGTTCAGAGGTAAGAGCATCTGGATAGATTTGAAATGAAATTGGCAGTTGTGTCTTTTAATTAGTTAGAGATACAGTTCAAATCCTGCTATATATTTCTTCTTTTTTTTCGTTGATATTGGGTTTCCAGTTTAGATAAAATTTTGTTTCTTGTTTAATACAATGAGCAAGTCCACCATCCCTTTTGTTCATTTACATTGTGTTGTAGATCTGCGTTGAAGCTGTGGTGCATGACTTGCTTGATCGGAATGCAAGAGTGGAATAATTCAATCATGGAAGTTATATTATGCGCTCTTAAAGTTCCACTGCCTCAAAGTGAGTGAAATGTTTCTTATTGTAGTTTGAACACATATGTTACTGGCATGGCCAGGTGGAAAGGTTTACCCATAATGCTTATAAGTAGATGTTGGAAAATGTTTTTGTCCCCAAAATTTTGGTGTCATGGTTTTGTTGACAACTTCTATAAATAGGAATGATCAGTAACTATTGCCACATGTTTTTTCACCTTCTTTGTTGAGAATAAAATTATTTCAAGAATATCATCTGTCAGTATTGGCTGGAACATTTTTACCTTGTTCATATGGAAATATTTATGTAATATCTGAAAGAAAAGAAGCCTTCTTTAACCCAAACTTAGCAACTATTATATCCCATGAAAATTCATCAAATTACATTTTGTAGTGAAAGAAAATGATTGAAAATGCCTTTTCCTTCTCATTTTTTTACATAAGCTTCCTCCGTCAAATATGTCTGCAGGACGATATGTATCGCCCTTGAATCATTTCAAGGCTTACGTTGTACATTGTGGAGATTGAATAATACTTGTGTCAACAAAATTTCTCCAAAGTCATTAACTGGTTCTGCCCAGTAAACCATGATGTGCATCCTCTATAAATTCAATAACTTGGTTTAACAGTATACAAAGGATGTCAAAGAGCAGTTTGGGTCCCTACAAGAACTTTTCCAAACCATACACCAGATTCTGCCCCAAAAAAAGGAAAAAGAAAAAAAAAGGTAATAAGAGTTGTTTTATTTTGTGATTAGTTGATGCAGACTGTTTGAAATATTATGTGATTGGTTACCTTAAGATGCACGACCTTTCTTATAGCCAAGATCAGGCCGGGCATGAGACTCTGCACATCTGTGATATCATGTTTGATGGAGTATACCTGTGGCCAGCATCACTAAGGGATCAGACAGAGGTAAAATATTCAAATCTAGGTTTCTTCTACTTCTAAAAAGTTTAAAAAAATAAAAAAATAAAAAAATAAAAAAAAAGAAAAAGAAAAAGAAAAAACTACCTCTCCTGGCCTAGAAAAGTAAACCGTTGTACTAGATGGAAGCCCTGGAAGGACCATACTGTGCACACGAACTCCATCTTCTCCCAGGACTTGACCCCTTGCCTGGGAGGGGAACATGAAAAATGAGTCATCACAAATTATTGTTCTCTAGAGCAGTATTCAAAGCTTCAAATTATATCTTCTTCTGTTAAATCTTGTAATGATATAATCCATTGTCAATGAATTTATCTTTGACTTTTCTGTTTTCTGCGATTAATATGGTGTTATCCTTTAAGTTTAGTTAACTCTGTTAGGAAGCTAGTTGACTCACTGCTCATGAAAGTATCTAATGTGAAGTCCTGAAACCCGAGTCTTTTAGTAAGCTTATTGAGCAGAAAGGAAAAACTAAAGTTTAAAGAAAAGGCCTCATGTTTAATATCAATGTGGTGCTGACATGCTGTGATTTAAAATGTCAACTTACTTTCACGTCTGTTGAAATATCTTCTCTGTTGTAGATCTGACCAAGGTTGGAGAGGTTGTTGGCGATTTGAGTTGCATCTGGTGATGGAAAATCCTGATCATTAAAGACGATTTTGTCTTCGTCAATTCTTTTGTGCGCTGGGTAAGATTTTACTTAAAATTAATATCTCACCCACGCCGATAATGCTACTGGCAATCTTTAGTTTTCTCTTAGTGTGGAAACTATTGTTATTTTGGAACTTTGGATATAAGTAAATGTGCCTCAGACAGACCTGCATGGAAATTAAAGTTCTAGTCATATATCTTACTCTTGCATTTGGCCTTGATTCTACAATTTCCACATTCTTGTAGTGGAAGGAGGCAGAAATGGCGGCTTGCTGGAGAAGAATAGATCCTATTGAGAGAGTTGGTGCAATAAGACATCCCTGTCGAGAATGCAACCAAATGAAATGCGGGAGTAATTTGATCTAAATCATTGTAATTTAGATATGACAGTTGCCGGACTACTGCAGGATAAACAAAAAGGACATTCAAATGTAAATAAGCTCTCACCCTGTGCTCACCATGCTGGCCTTGTCACAGAATGCAGATAATGCTGAAACTGTCTCCAGCTGAATGTGTGGCACGTAAACCACGCTTCTCATTCCAAATGCTGTTGCCTGGTAATTGATTGTATGCAGAAAGAAAGTCTCAAATAGTGAATTTACGGTTGCTTTAGGAACATGAGTTAAGGATAATATGTTCTCATGGATATCAAACCTGTTTCACATTGTCATAAACTGTTGAAGCATCTGTGAAATCAATGACGACTGCTCTTGCTTTTGACTGCCAGAATCCCATCAACAAGTGTATCAGAAACCAAAGGTTTGTAAGATTTCGAGTTTTGTGAAAGAGAGGCAAACGTAAAGGAATGTTACCTGAGATATGGAACCTAATACCATTGTGAGGTCACTCATTACAGGAATTTCCAGAGGCTGCTCCATATCACACACCTATGAAGGAAGGTGCGACAAAACGATAGAAAAGAGAATTATCATTGTCATACTAATGTTCTTGGATTAGTATTCTTCAGAATACAGGGGAAATAAATAGTTAAAAAGTGATATGAACTCAATACCATTCCAATATCTTCTCCTACAGAATGGGAATCGATGGCGCCAGCAACCTCCATCCCTCTGGCTTTCGTGACGGCAATTACTGCTGCTCGTCCTATTTCTTTCACTGCTCCATTTATAATAACCTATCTTTACAAGAGAGAGATTAATTCCCCTTTAGGTATTTGTACGAAGAAAAACTTGTTGGAAAAGGAACCCAATAGTTACCTTAATATTACTTTGTGGGGGATTCGTTGAGCAAGAAATGAAACGCTTGGCTTTAACATTTTGAGAAATGTGATGCATTCTGCAATGAAATTGGCAGCCCAAAGTTGCCATGGCTACTCGAAATTATCTACAAGCTCAATTGGGTTAATGCTTCTTGTTGATAAGCTTTCTTTTACCATATGCTTTACGATAGAGGATAAGGTTTTTGCTTTGATATGCCTTGGTTGGAGGGGATTTTTGAGACAATGACATGCATGTCAGCATGTGCGATAGGAGTAGAGAGAAAAATGTAACAATTCGGTTTTGTCTTAACATCAAGTTTGTATATAATAATGCATGGCCCAATAATTTTTATGAACTATTGGCATGAGTTTTGGATTCTCATGCAATTTCTCTTCATCATAGCTTTTTCAATCGTGCCCAGAGTCACATTATTAAAGCAACTTTAAGATCAAATGGTCCATACATGAAAATTTTGGAATGGACTATAAGAGATGGTGTCATTAATTTCAACAAATAAATTGACAATGACAAATTGAAAATCTCTCTTTTTTTTTAAAAAAAAAATATAACAATATAAACATTCATAGTAAATACTATTATCAATCATTCGCATGATCGCATCACTGTATGGCTCTGATTAATTGACTTTGTAACATTATTGATCAGGAAAAAAAAAATAGTATGCAGAAAAAGTGGCTCTGATCAATTGACTGTGCATCTGAAGGACAGATTCGTAATCATAGTTGAGCTTGGCCCAAAACAAGAAATTTGCACTTGATGATGAGCTGGCAGGCCACGCGGATAGTGACCGTCAATTGGAGATTACAAAGCAATCAACAGTAACAGAAGCAATCATGTACATGCATCTTACTACCAAAAAGTGGCATTTAGACCAAGTGTCGCAATTAGAGACAGCACACCAATCCCACCTCCAATCATAGTGTTATTTCTAACATTACATAATACCCACATCATTTTACTTTCCTATCTCTCTCCACCATACCTGAATAAGCAAATTTTACTTTCCCCCCCCCCCCCCCCCTTAGTCTCTTCTTCCTTTATTTTAATCAGCCCTCAAGAAAAGGACTTAAAAAAAGTTTATTATGGTGGCTGTAAACTGTAAAGTAATTGCTCACTCTATATGAGTACTCTAGCGAAGGATGTCACCCATATTATATGACCATCTTATAGAACACAACCGACGCAATTTCATCATGTCTTATACAGTAAATGGAGTTGACTTGGTCAATTATTAAGACTTATTTTAGGATAACATTACTTATCACATAATATGAGTGGTGGTGTCACCTATGAATGTGCATTGTGCGCTTACGAAATATGAGTAAAGTTGTGTTGTTGTAATTAGACCAATTTTTTTTTTTTAATTCTTGTACTTAATTATTTAAAAGAAACAAAAAATATATATATATAATTCAAAAAAATTCTAGTAGGGATGTTGTTAACTTTAGATAATATAACAATGCATACGAGATGAGTATGCTGTGTCCTATCATGAATAGATCGAGTTGACGAAATAGATTATAAAGCAATATCACCTAATAATTTCGCTCATCAAAATGTCGGACCAGCATTTTTTTTGTTGTATTATTTATACTGAATTATTAAAAAGCAACAACAAAAATAATATAAAACTCAAGAACTAGTAAGGGGAAATTTAATGAGTGGTCCTGGGCCGATATAGTGTGCGGTTGACAACTAGCGGCAGCAGGATATGTGTCAAAATCAAGCAAAGCTGATCATTGATCTGGGAAGAGAACAAAGCGTGTTGCTTTATTTCCCAAGTGAATAATAAGAGCTGCCTTGTGCGGTATGCAATCCATGTGCTTGGCTTTGCCTATGCTTAAAGCTAAGCATAAGTACTCACCCCCACCGTCACCATGCATGCAGCACCCATCGACCAAAGCCACGCACCTTGTTCTGTCATTTTCATGCCCTCTCAAGTGTCAACAATGCAAACCGTTGCCGAAACTCTTTGTCCCAAGAACTAACATCAGTACCAAAACTAAGTTTCGCCAAGCCCTTCCATGTAAAACGTGGCCGAGTATCAACTCGTGGGCATTCATGTCATGCTATTGGAACAGTTTAATCCAAAATTTAACGATATAAGCCTTAACATGCTTCATAATGTGAAACAAGGATCTGATTTCAAAGACAGACTTGGCCAATTGTGTTTACATATGAAGATTCGAGTGTCATGTTAGTAAAACTGTTTGATCCAAAAGCTAGCATGGATATTAAAAATAAGTCTAAACATGCTCCTCGTTATGACACATGGATCCGGTTTCAAAAACAAATCTTGACCTACTGCGAACATGTGGTTTATGGAGATTCAAAAATGAAACCTTGACTCTGATAATGAACTCGAAAATGATGGATATGACATTATCTGACAACTATTAGTAAGAAGAAGATTTTGGTTAATGTAATTATTAATTTACCAGCCGGTGTGCGTAAAGAATAAATATTATCTGGGTCACAAGAGAGAATTTCTTATTTTCAGTTTTAGTTTAATATTTTGGTAGCTGATTACTCTGATGGCAAGTCATTCGCAGAAATAAATATAGATAACCAGTACGTTGCATCAGAAATATTTAAAATGATTTTGGAAATCAGTTCACCTTTCAACTTTCGTATTTTAATTTTTGCATATCTTCTTAACTTTCGTATTAATTTTGGTTTGAGTTGTTGGATTCTCATTTTCGATTTTGATTTAGAAACTAACGAATCGCGATTGAAGAGACCTCCCACCGACCCTAATTTCACCCTTAGGAAATTATGGAAAGCATTATTATTTAGATTGAGGCATTTGTGAAGAAACGTACAAAATGGTACTCTTTGCTCTTTCGTATAAGATTGCAACCAGATTATTCTCACTTGATTTTAATAAATTCCAAACACATTGATCAATAAATATAAAATTAAGGCCTCAGAAAAAAAAAGAGAGAGTGAATTAATGCATACATTAAGACACTAGATGTACAAACTTATAGTTCGGCCTGAATGCTTGTACATTTTTGGTTTCATTTGGCAGTGACAATATTCGATTTTAATTGGACGATAAACAATTAAATTGTATATACGTGCTCATGAAGCCATTAATGAAGTTGTTAAGAGCTTCAAATGAGTAGAGGACACGGCACACGTCAAGAAGTAGAATGGTGGAGATCTATTTTCATCTTGTCGTTCTTGATTCTCCTCCCCACGTACGATTAGTACGTCTCTCTCATTTATACTTGAAGTTAGCTTTTATTATTTTCCAAGAAAGTGGAGTGAAGCCATGAAGGCATGGGATAAGGATGTCTTGCTTGAATCAATGTGTCCTTTTCGAATTATCATCAAATTACAAAATACTTTAGCCTATCGAGAATCTAAATTTATATACGATAGTATAATCTTGATGTTTGATTCATTATAAGGCCATAATTTGTGTCAAGGAAATCAATATCTAGCCACTCCTATTTTCTTATTTATGGGATCATTTATTTCAAGCAGAGAAGATTATTTTATCATTTGGAATAATAATGAGTTTTCGAAGACACGACATATATTTGAGTGAAGAAATATTTTGCTTGTTGTATTGACTAGCTATTTACTTTTTATACAAATATGTTTAGTCAGATATTATAACACGTTTTGAAATTCTTGATTTTGTCCCCAAAAAAAAAATCTATCTTAAATTAAGAGAATCTACTCTTGTAATGAGAAAAAATCCAACCGACACTCAAATTAACAACACAATTTATTTCAACATTAAAATTTTATCATTAGACATTGGTATTAAAAACCTTTACCCAAAAAAAGAAATACATTTTGAGAGAAGCAGTGTGTATTATGATTTATGCGTTTGGTATTATGGGAAAATGAAAGTTAAATAAAAAAAAAAATTATGAAGAAGGTGAACCCCATTGCAAAGTCACGTGCGTGATATAAGGCCAGTCCCACAGGAATTGTATAAAACCAGTGGCGGGCAACCCAAGGCAAGCAAATTCTCTTTGTAATTTCCAAAATTAAATTATTCCAATTGGTCGGTACCTTGTCTCTCATCAAACATGTCCCAAAAACCCAACTGCTCGAAACCCTAAATTTACTAAATTAATCACAACTAATTAATTAATCCATCACCCAATTATTTAATCAATTAATTGTCTCTAGACATAACCACCCCCCCCCCCCCCCCCCCCCCCCCCCACATTAGGCCATTAGTCAATTACGACCGCCCGCCTTACAAGTAGGTTGCACGGTCCCAATCCAATTGCGTAATGCAGACAATCCCACCTCACCCCGCACGGCTCCCACGTGGGATCTGCGCTCGTTCAACGGCTCAGCAGCATGCCACGTGCGAGACAAAAACTCCCGCGCGATCTGCACGTGTGTGAGTGTCGGTGGCTGTTTGTGAAGTCGAGTCATGAAGTGAGGGAAATATACGAAAGAATAAAAGTGAAAAAAATAAAAATAAAAAAGACAGGCGGGACCTAGATTTTGGGTACGATCTTTGATGTTATCGACGATGCCACGTGGCGTTTACAGTGCTCCGACGAAAGCCCTGTTCCATTTCACTTGGTTTTCACCAAGGCCTTGACGTGGTCTTTTTCTTTCAATAATGTGAAATGTCTCTTTAGTCCTTTTTTTATCGATTTTGCTTTCGTAATAAAAGACAAAGCGATTCAGCGAAACCCAAATAGAAATAATTTTCTTTTTTTTCAAGTCTCTTATACTTGTCTTGAGAAAAATTGGGTATAGAAAGAAGATTTATCTGCATCTTTTATTTCTTTTATTGAATAGTCCTTTATAAAAATAGATAAATTCTTATTTTTTTTCACTAAAAAAACTTTTTCAATATAAAAATTTATAGCATGTGGACAGGGAAAACGTCACCGTAGTGAAGCAATCTTTCAGAAGGTTCCGGCGAAGCAAGGGAAAAAAACAACCTTGACTAGACACTCTACGTGGCATATACACCATCGGCGGAAACCGCCACATGTAAGAACTTACCGATCTTCTTTATGCGAACTACTCTTCATCATTAACAAGACAATGATTGGATCCCTGAGAATTCCCCACAATACCCTTCCATTCCACACGTGTAATCAAACGACTGGTGGCCAGGACTTTTTGACTTGAAGCGTTATGTACTTGATTATTCCCACGTGTTTGGTGAAAGACCAAACTCCCGAGTTTCCCCTTTGGTTCCCTTTTTTTTTAACCTTTAAACGGAAGCTTTGGCGGCTTTTGCATCGTAGCTTCTTCCTTGCCTTTCTTTTATGCTTTTTTTTATTATTTTAGTATTATTATAAACAATAAAAATAAATATTAATTATGTAAAATTGATTTAGTTTTTATTAATATAAATTATATAATATGTGTTGTTCTCAGCTCACAACAAGAAGTCTCTGTTAGCTGTCCACTCGTTTTATTTTCATATTCATGTTCATTTTTAACCCTTCTCCTTTTTCTCTCTTCATCCCACTAGAGATTTCCAGAGAAGAAAATTCTCTCACTTTGAAATCCCCATCTTCCCATTTATTTTTCCGTCACTTTCTCGGGAAAAATCGCTGTTACAACATTGTTTGGCAACTTTTATTACGTTGACTCTCAAGAGATCTGAGGAGGCGGCTTATTATTATTATTATTATTATTATTTTAGACTCTCTCTCTCTCTCTCGTGTGTAATGCTGCGGACTGTGAAGCTTTTGCGTCAACTGGGTATCTATGATTTCTGTTACAGATCGTCTGTCATAAAAGATCTGAAAAACTGAAGAGTTTTTGCTTTTTTTTCCTGTTTTTCTTTATTTGCGTCAAGTCAAAGATTACAGTTCTGTAACGGAAAAGGGGAAATAAGTTTGAAGATTTAAAGAGTCATTAAAAAAAAATGATGAGAATGAAGACGTCTAAAACGACAGGGCCGTCACCGATGGCGATGATGAATGGCGGTTCAGCTGAGGCAGCAGCTCATGAGTGGGAGCTCAGACCCGGTGGAATGCTTGTACAGAAGCGGAATCCGGATTCTGATCGGACATCCGCCCCGCCACCGACAATTCGGGTTCGGGTCAAATACGGTTCTATTTACCACGAAATCCATATCAACTCTCAAGCTACATTTGGTAAATTAATAATAATACTAAGAGTCCTCACTTTCTTTGTTGCTTGCAATTGGGAAGTCAAAGTGGAGTTGACAAGTTTTTTTTTCATTTATTTGAATTTTTGATGATTGCAGGGGAGTTGAAGAAATTGTTAACAGGGCCGACGGGGTTGCATCATGAGGATCAAAAGCTGATATATAAAGATAAAGAAAGGGATTCCAAGGCGTTTCTCGACGTGGTCGGGGTGAAGGACAAGTCAAAACTTGTGCTTGTTGAGGACCCAATTAGCCAAGAGAAACGGTTGCTTGAGATGAGAAAGAATGCCAAATTGGAGAAGGCTTCTAAGTCTATTTCCGAAATTAGCTTGGAAGTTGACCGCCTAGCCGGCCAGGTGACTTTTTTTTTCCCCCCACTTTTTAGACCCCATCCTTTAAACGTGTGTGTGTGTGTGTGTTTTTGGGGGTATTGTTAGATTGATTTTTTATTGGAATTGGAATGTTGGGTAGGTGTCGGCTCTTGAATCAATAATCACTAAAGGTGGGAAAGTGGCCGAGAAAGATGTGCTCAATTTGATTGAATTGCTGATGAATCAGTTACTTAAGTTGGATGGTATTATGGCCGATGGAGATGTGAAGCTACAGAGAAAAATGCAGGTAATTTTTTTTTTAATATTTTATATATTTAATTTGAATTGGATTGTAGAAGTTTTTAGGAGTCTTACTAGTCCAGTGATTGTGTTGATGAAGGTGAGAAGAGTTCAAAAGTATGTTGAAACTTTGGACATGTTAAAGATTAAAAACTCTATGCCTAGTAGCAATAAGCATCATTCAAATGGGCAAAGATTAGCACCAATCCAAGAGCAGCCGCAGCAGCAGCCACCAAGGCATTCTAATGGGCATGTATTAGCATCAATTCAAGAGCAACAAGCAAGACATTCTTTTGAAAACTTGTCTATACAGCAACAGTACCACCAGCAGCAGCAACAACAACAACAACAACAATCAACAACGCATTCGACATCAGGACCGGTTGTCGTGACCACGAAATGGGAGACTTTTGATTCAAGCCCGGGATTGATGCAGGTCTCTTCATCATCCACATCCACATTCAATCCTGCCACAAACAATAATAATAATTCTTCAGGCCCACCGAAGTTCCCTTGGGAATTCTTTGATTAAGGCTTAAGCCACATATTTGCTTCCCTTTTTCTCTGTGTGGATGTGCTTTTCGGTTTGTTTCTCAATTTGGGTTTGTCATATGTTCTTGATCATCATTCTTTTCTGTATTTAGATTCTGTTGGCACCCCCTTTAATCTGTCATTCACTCATCAGGAATAAACGGGGTTACTACAATAGCCATTATTATGAATACTCTACTGAATCAATCTGTTTCATCATTTGTTGTATTATGATTCATTTGTATGCTACTTGTCTATGAGAAGACATTTATTTGTAGATTAATTTTGCATTCAGATGAAAGGAGAGGTGTATTTTTCAAATGAAAACTGTTGCAGCAAAAGCTTCAATAATGGCCTTATTGAGCTGTTCTGTGTGATCCTGCTATATGAGGTATGAGGACAGAATTGGTTGATGAAATATTATTAATCTGCATACTGCTTTCCTGTGGGGGCTATAAACTGACAAAAGGAGGTGTTAAATTTATCAGATTTCGGTAATCAATTAACTAACACCTCCAATGATTCATGGAGAGAGAAGAAGGGGATGAAAAATGATAGAAGTGGATCAGTTTAAACTTTACTTAAATGGAGTTGTCTCAATAGCATATGATTACTTTGTCCTAGACTAATAGGTAAAGCAATTTTTTTCATTTTTTAAATCATGCCACTTTAACCTCCCTGCGAGGTTGGAGGCCGTAATAATGGCGATAGCAGAAAAGGAAACAAAAAGGACCAATGGGGAAGATGAATTGGAGAAGAAGCTTATTAGTTCTTGTTGTTGCCGCCCTCTGCGATTTTGAAGATTCAACACGCCACCTCCATTGGCTCCATTTCATCTTTTACCTACCGACCGAGCGTTCGATAAGTTAACATTACCAACTGCTGGCTAGTAACCGAAACCAATAACTATGAGCAAATTTGGATTTAATTCACCTTTAATGAATCTGTACTTTTTCCGTTCAAAATTGCACTTTGATCTCTCATATTATCCAAATCAACGCAGGGTTTAGCTAACAAAAATACACTTTGACAACTTAAACTTAAAATTTGTTATCCATTTAATATCAATTCTCGGTATTATCTCACATTTAGATTCTCAAGATTTGTCTCAATCGACGGTTTAACTTCTTAATTTTTAAGAAATATATAGTTACGTTTCCACGCAAATTTTTTCTGTTGGTGAATTCTATTTATTTTAGACAGTGAAAAGAATATTCACGTACAATAATATCATCATTTCCATCTTAATACATGAAGGAAAAAAGGTTCAAATATTTATTTATGAAATAGTGGAAATTTAACTATTTATAAACGGTAGAATCTAACTGTTTATCGGAAGAAACCTTGAGAATGTGGATGTTATTTTTCCTCATATGTATCATCAAAGTTGGTTGCAGTGATTGCGGAACTTGTACTCCAAACTTATTCTGCAAATTAAAGGACCAAAATGATGCAGCCTATAGCCAAAAAGGGTACAGAGAGAAAAGGCAGATCAGAAGACGATTTTTGACAAGCCAAAAAGAAATTATAGTAGAAAGTTCACGAACTGATAATAATGACAAATCCACAATAATTGCTCAAAAATGCACCTAGTTTACGTCAAAAAAAAAAAAATCCTATATCTAATTCACAAACTCATAACAATGACAAATCAACAATAATTGCTAAAAAATGCATCCATTTTACGTTAAATAATCCTACATCAACACTTGGAAAAGACCATTGGATCAACCATTTCAATTGTATTGAAATATCATAGTGTGGAACCCCAAAAGCACATGCTTTATAAACTTATTTATTAACTTTATTTGAATCATGACCCAACTGGATTTTAGATATTAAGTTGGAAGAGCAAAGGGAAAAGGAAAAACCCTAATAATTAAAATAACTAACTGATGATTATGGCGCTTTACTAATTACTAAATTAGTTGTGCATCTGCAAAAAGCAACACATACATTACTAGTCAGAAACTTGAAAACATTTGTGAACTCGCAAGCAAAGACAGAATCATTCATGAAACACAAGTCAGCTGAGTGATGCGCAAGCCACAGGATAAATAAAGCAAACTTTGCTAACATATAATCAGAATCTGACCAAATATATATGAAATGGGAATAGTTTTTTTATTTGGGAAGAAACTTCAAGCATTTCTATTGACTTTGAAACTTTAAAAAGCATTCAGTTAATTATTCATTTGAGCTCCTTAAACTTGATGTTTGAAATTTTCAGTATTGTTATATTGAAGCTGTAATAACCACAAACACTAGACACTGTTAGGATAATGTTTGTCTCTACTGATGGGTCGGGAACTCGGATCATTTTTTGAAAATGTGAATCAACCCGAACATGACCAATTAATTAATCATGTCGAAAAATTAACTATTTAAGCATAATGATATACTTATAAAATTGAGATACAAATATTTGTATATTTGTATCCTAATTAATATCATCTCACCAATCAATGACTGTCATCTGTTTAGTAATGTTTTAAGCACAAATATTATGCCCATGCATATTCAGTAGGTAATTATACAAATTATTTAACTTGCTCAATTATATATATATTATCAAGTTTTATTCACAGGAGCGAGAGTGGTGGTTTTCTAACAATCAATCACATTCTACCACTTGTCGGCAGTTTATCAAATGATAGTGGCTATAGTGCTGCTTCATCTTAGAGTATTGATGATTACTGTCATATTATAACAATAAGTGCAAATTTAATAATTATCTCTATAATTGTATATTCTGCTGACAAATTGAAGCAAATTTAATTAAGCATCACATTCAACTTTTGAGAAATAGAAACAATTGAGGGTAGTGTGGGGGAGCAACTACACTGAAAGAAAAAAAAAAGAAGCAAGCTGGTTCCACCTACTTTTGGAGAAATTTAATGTGCCAAATTGCAATATTGCTGCAACATTGAAGGAGAATCTGGATCTGCTCCCACTCATGTTTTCAAATCTAAAGCAGTCGGCAGTGAAAAAGATAAAAAAAGGGGAGACAATTCATGATCAGGCAGACACAGGCAGTTTCAATATGATCAGAGGCTTGCAAGTGGGAACAACTGAGATATTTTATACGTGTTATGGACTAGATGACTAGAATGGGTGGACACTATTTGGTTTGATTCAGTTTAGGCACATAACCGAATCAAACTAAAACTAAATAGTTCATGAATTTGTGAATTAAATACGAACTAAATTATAGAACTTAACCGCACCGAATCAAATTAATTCAATTCGATTTGGTTCAGTACTATAATTTGGTTTGACTTGGTTTTGTTTCATTCTGTCATTATTCAATAAAAAACAATGTAATAGTAATACACTATTATTACAATAACAATCTTGAGTTTATAAATCAACAAATAATAAACAACATAATAAAATCTAATAATAGTAAATTAATATAATAAAGTCCAACAATACTCTAAAAAAACACAAATAATAAACAACATAATAAAATCTAACAATAAAAGTTAACGTAATAAAGTACAACAATAATATAGAAATTTACCATATATTACAAAATAAACTTCAAACTTCTACTACCCATGAGCACTCTTCCAATTATCATTTCTCCATTCTTTAACTTCTACAACCACAATGCTTACATTATCTCTCAAAGTCAAAGTGAAGCATTAGCCAAGCAACAATTAAATGGAATAAAATAAAGTGTATGCTACAACATATATAATTACATGTATTAGCTAACAAATAAAAGTAAAAAAAAAAGAAAGATAAATTTTAAATTATTTTTAATTTTTATTTCAATTTTCTTGAACCATTACCAAATAAAAACTAAATATTCTGAACCATTTGGTTTTTATGCTCCGAACTGAACTGAACTACCATAACACAATTTGGTTTGGTTTAGTTTAACTGAACCGAACCAAATGCCCACCCCTAACTATAGAGTTGTATTTTAATTTGATTTGAGAGTCGATACTTTTTTATAATTAATTGAAGGATGAAGCTGACATAACACACAAATCACTAACACTACAACTCCAATTATTTAGAGTTGCATTCAAAGTTCTACTATTTCTTTTTTCCATTTTTTTTTATATTACATGCTTACATTATAAATCCACTCATATTTATAGGTTATTAGGCCTTATTTAGTATTAAACTACTGTAATTTTAAGTTACCATTTCTGTTAGAAAAAAATTGTAGCAGTAAAATAAAAGTTAACATTATATAGTAAAAAAAATTGTTAAATAATAATTTTGAAAAAATTAGTGTAAACTGAAATTAACTTAACTTTCAAACTACAGTAATTAGTATTTATTAAATATTTTAATTTCAATCCCAAAGAGAGCCTTAGTTCATTTATGTGGTGGCGTAATGACGGCAGGTTGAATATCTAAGTCCAAACCAAACTCTTTTTTTATATATACACTTAGGAGATTCAAACCCTTCATAGTGCTAAAAGAGATGATTTACCGAAAATCAATCCCAATTTATAGAAAATGAAACATTTAAAATATTGTTTTTTCGTTCTCTATTTCAAACTAGCTTTGGATGGTGTCTGTCAGTTGTTATTTAATTATTCTTCGTTGTTTTCTCAAGAAAAAAAAATGTACTCGAATTGAAAAAAAGTACTTGTATGAATATCAATAAGAAAATACAAAGCCATAGATTTTGGGGTGGACTAATGCTAAGCCAGGATCCCAATTTAATGCCATTGAAAACCTAAATTACCTCCTTTGAATTAATGTCGCAGAATACCTCACGTCTCCTTTTTGAAAGAGCCCAAATTGCATACATGGCCATTCATATGTCCCAAACAACTTCACGAGGAAATATTATATGACCAAATTGTTCTATGGGAGAGATTCTGGATCACAAAAGGCGTTGGGCCTAACTTGGCCCATATAAGTTTAGATTTTCAGTTGACGATGGTCTTGAGCCTATATATTTGTTTTCATAGCCTGTACAAAGACTCATCTGCTTGGACCAAAAAGAGCAAACTAAGAAACCATCAAGCCCCGTGCATCTGGGGTTGTGACATGTGATAATGCATCATAAAGTACAAGATAAATTTGTTGGCAAAGATAAATTGAAAATTCTCAATTGTGTATACTTATTATTATTATTATTTTTTTTAAAAAAGCAACTTTCGAATTAGACCAAGATAATTAACTATGACTAAATACTAAACAATAGCCGGTTTTTATGTTATAGTTATATATAGTTTAATCTAATTATGTATAATTTAGTATCAAATTGAAGGATCAGGATCTTCTTCTGATCTCATCTTTTTGTGATCAAATTTCATTAACATCATTGATGATTAATAAATGAAAAAGTAGAAGTAATTAAATTCTAATCATATACTAGCACTAAAATATAAGATTTATAAAAAAAATCAGGAGAGCTCAAGTTCCAAATGGAAAACAACTACACTTTTTTAACTCAAATTTACATTACATTTCATAACGTGCGAAAGTTTATTATTACTTACGGATCCCTCTAAGTTACATGCATGTACCTTACAACCCTCTCACATGAATAGTATTTATACACTATTCATGTGAGAGGGTTGTAAGGTACATGCATGTAACTTAGCATTACCCATTACTAATTAGAGAATGACGAACTCATGTTGGCAAATGGATCCAATGCAATGGGCTCGTAGCTTTCAATTGGACGCCCACAGACTATTGAAATCCCACGTTACCGCCCTCTTTATTTGCTTTCTTTTCTTGGTTTTGAGTGTCGCTCTCTCTTGTCTTGGTCACACTGAATTTGGACCGAATGCTACTTTGAATTCCAATTTCGTAATATAAAAAAGGACTACAAAAACACTTGAAATTTGAACATTACATTCTTGCTGGTGGGTGGGTGTGCGAAGACTTTAGAGGCTTGAGCAGCTGCACGGGCGCATTTCATGCTTGACTTCAAATCGGTGACGTATTTAAGCGTGCAACATTGAATATCTACATTGAGTTTGCATCCCCAGTTTCTCAAAACTCATAGCCTTAATTAGTTCGGCCTTGTATAATTATTGAATAGAATCAAGTTGTTTGATTTTTCAAGTATCATATGATTAAAAAGCCAGCAACTTCATTCCTTAACGATAAACTAAGTACATGACTATCATGATGTTAAAGATTGCACCGCTTACTTTTTAACATTTTTATTCAACCTTGCAATTAATGAACTATTTCCAACCTCAAAACTGTTTTGTCATGACCTAAAACGCGTTCAGATTATTGAGACTGAGAGTTATTCTAATCTAATAACATATACAATGAAGGAAAAAATTAGGCCCGTCGTGCTAAATTCAATTTGTAACCGACTTTTATCTATGAACTAAATCGATTAAAACCTTAATCAGGACGAAACAAATATAAGTTTTATTTGGTATTTAAGTGCTGTAACTTTTAAGCCATAGTTACTATAAAAAAAGTTGTATTTATGAAATAAAAATTGATAATATGCAGTAAATATGAGTTTTGAATAATAATTTTGATAAAAATAATAAATATATTATAAATTTTTCATCACTTTATCTTTCAAGGTATAATAAATAGTGTTTATCAAACACTTATTATTGTAACTTACGTATTTACTTAGAATTTTTTAAATCAAACCAAAACAGTTTTTTAAACCGAACCTATCCAATTGGATCTGTTTAGTTTGAACAGAATTCAAGCTCACCCCTAACGACGAAAAAATAAAAAAATCATATCCGTGCACTTTGCGTGAGACTTTGTTTACTGATTCTTTTTCTAAAGAACTTTCTTTGTTTATTAATTCTTTTTTCTAAAGAATTTTCTTACTTTAGTCAATAGTTGATGCTGATGATAATCCAAATACTAGTAGTTTAAATTAAATTGTTTACGGAGATACAAGTTGACACGGAATCGCGGCCCATGGCTGCTAAAGGCTAAAGCTGTCTCACAAACGAATGCATACATGACGAGTGACAACTGAGCCCCAGCCTTGGGGTACTGATACCTGTATTTGTATTTGATAATTAAAAGTATTATGAGTGGCGTCATGTCTCCATTAGAGGAAGCCACTACCTCTGCTGTTGCCATTGCTCCCCCGATATGTATATAATCCTACCACTTTCTTTTCTTTTTTTATTTTCTTTTTGTTTGGCTTAACTAGTGGATGTGGATCCACTCTCTGAAAGCGACCAAATCTTTTTTGGTCCAATATTTTTGCTTTTTCTTTATGTTTATGATAGCGAATCTAGTCTGCTTCTGTGCAAGCAGAAGCATCAAATACAAAAAGGATTCGCGTTTATCTCTGACCTTTAAGTTTCACAGGATAAGATTAACCACGTCCATATACTTGTATGCAGATAAGGGTGTTAAAAAATAAAAAATAAATAAAATAACATCACTTTTGGTAAATACATTAATTCTGACAGACATTAGTATCCATTACTAATACCATTTAAATGGATAAAATTTTGATTTATCTCCTTAAAAGGTTCTAAGGTCGCTTCTGGTTCGTGGGGTGTTTGATAAATATTAGCGACTTTACCGTGGTAGTTAGTTTTTATTTATTCTCTTATTTTTAATTTCATTTATGTCTCAAAACAAAGATTTATAGAGTTTAGTTATGCATGCATCGAAACAAACCCTAGGGTTAAGGAAAAGAAGATATGAGGAAATCCATTGTTAACTGCTTGGCTTGTGAAACTCACGGGAAGTTTATGTTCATTCCACTCTTCAAGTTCTCGTTAAAATATGAATATTTGCAGGAAATAAAACAAGAAATTGCTTACATTTTTAAAAAAGGTTCGAATCAAATTATACCTTCAATGGTTGCTATTAAAGGGGTGACGATGGGAGATGCACACGAATAAAAAATAGACTCGATATACGCACACACTAATCTTATGCAAATTAGGATATATTTGTATGCTACACAATTACAAATTAAAAAAAGTGTGAGGATTTTCATTATTGGCATAGGATTGAATGGTATCTATTAGACTCTCTTACTTTCATCTAATCAAATTTAATTACATATTTTTAGTCACTACAATGAATTATTGGTCACATTGTGATATCAATAGAGCCTTTTAGCAAAGCCACTAGCTAGCTATCACTCGTTTGCAATAAAGTTGAGACTACGTCGTCGTTTGTGGCTTTGTGCTTGTTCTAACTTGAAGACTAAACTTCAAACGGATCGTATTCGTATACGGTGTGCGCACGTCCTTTAATATTTTATATTCCTAACCTTTTCCTTTTTCTCTCCTTTTCAAATTTATTCATTCTTTTGTTTTTAATTTTTTTTTAACATACGATCTTATCGATTTCTGACATGGAAAGCACACTTTTTAGGTAAAACTAAATGTTGAAAAAGTGTAGATATATTTGCTTGCCTTGCATTAATGCTTAACATAGGAGACTAATTTAGGACTCCTCAAAAAGGGGTAAAAACGAAAAAAAAAGAAAAGAAAAGAAAAGAAAAAAGATTTGGTCTCCTGGGGTACATCCTTTTGAATGCATGCATAAGTATTGGGTTAAAGATAAAGAATTTGTTCCCCTAATCGAATCCTTAAGAATAGATAGACATAAAAGAATTCATAAAAATTAATCTTACTTTTGCGGCAGCTATGAAATTAAGATCGTGACAAAGCATCTCTAATTAACGTATGTAACTAGATTCAATTCATTTCAACGTTTTATACAAATGGCTTTTGCCTTTTCAGCGGCACCAAGAGTCCCAAAGTTGCACGCAATTACGGCCATTCAAGCCCCCACGTAATATGGATAGTTCTTTTCCCCCTTTTTTTTTTTTTCTTTTTCCTTCTCTTTTGAAAATTTTTAGCGCACGTTCGTGTTGTGATCATACAGAGGCGTGGCAGCCGGAGCTTAGCTAGCATTGCTTGCTGCTTTAATTTAACCAACGTACGGGTACAATGTTCGTATCCGAATTTTGGGGGGCATTGAGGATTGTGAGTTTGAATTTGTAAACGATTTGTGCTGGGTTGGGGTGTTCCGAGGGAGGATGCCGTACGCGCCAGGTGCCACTTCTACTCTCTCTCAATCGGCCCACTAGTCTGTCGCCAACTTTTTGACATTGATCGGTTCCCAATTTTGGCTTCTTTTGACAAATTTCTTGAGCTGCTTGATTTTATGCAACAACTAAAATCCAAATGCGCCGTCTAATTATGAAAAAGCTCATACAATCAATTCAACTTTCAAAAGTTTTGAATTCAAACACTGTGTTGTAAATGCCACTCTGTGTACTTGTGATAGGTAAAATTTGGTGTTTAGTCGTTAAAAAAATGAACAATAAGAGCCGTAAATTGAAATTCTAATTAAAGTGCGAATATTGATCGCGTTTAAATAATACGGATTAGACCAATATATTTTTATTTCACCGCAAAACATTATTACATTGCTACACAATATATTAAATTACTTCTAAATATTTTAAAAATATATAAATAAACTCATTTTAATGCATTCTTCAATAATGATAAACATTTTAAATTTTGAGTGGCTTATATTTACGAGATTTCAAGTTTTGGGATAAGCAAGAAAGTTACAAAACTTTGAAATTGACTTTGATAATTTAATTTGTACATTCCATACATCACGATTGTGTCTATATACTATAGCTGTAACGTTCGGTGCAATAAATTTTGACAAGATTGGATCTCGTAATTTAATGGAAATAGAAACTGAATTTACTGCTCATTTCCCGGCGAATTAATTAAGGGTATACAGAAAGGATGAAAGTGACAACGGCGGACTTGGTCCAAATGAAGCCAAGTGCGTAGGCAGGCATGTGATGGGTAAGCTTAGGAGCATGTGAGAGTCTAGAAGTTAGATGGCGACTTTCACTTGGAAAAAAATTGAGCCCCCGTGACCGTGAGTCTGAACTTTGAACCTTCAACACTCAACAGTAATTAATTAAAACCACATGCAAATGAATGGCGATTTTCAAAAGCTGATCGCGTAGGGCCATTAAATAGTTGTTAGAGGTTAAATCGATGTTAACCATAAAGAATGTAACCAACGCAAGAAAAAATGATACCGAAAAGAGCTTGCTTCCTATTGCCTATGCTAAAGTAGCTATAACATCATAATATATGTAAAATTAGGGAGGTAAATGGCGGAACCATAATGAAGAAAATCTTAAATTCTCGTAGGTTGTAGCAAAAATATGTGTAATTTACAAGACCAAAAATATTTAGGTGCGGATGCTTAAATTTCAATCTCATGCGAATTCACATTAATGTCATATGGTGTTTATAGTTAATTGAACAAAATCATGTTAACACCATATGGTGTGAATGTAAATTTGCATGATATGTGTATTTAGCTTATGTGCACCTGAGAAGTTATGTTTGTAGGACCAATAACAAATTATCTTTAGGGACCCAATATCAAAATACACATAGACATGAGTAAAATTTCATTTAAGGCCTTTATTTTTTCTATAATTTTTCTAAGGTCTTGTACCTAAGTGCCCTTGGAGGTACCTTTCAAGAAAACCAAAAACTTAGAAGTTTTGGATAATTTGTAATTACTTTTGTACAACAATTTAATAAAATTTTGTCATATGTATATATTTAATATATTTTTAAAATTACCAGGGAAATCAATTGTTAGTCGTAATAAAAAAACAAAATTACATGTTGACATATTATTATTGAACATGTATATCGAAACAGAAACGTTTAAAGAAGTTTGACAGAAGAAACAAAGATTTCTAAATAATGATAAGCTTTTTTGAAAAGTCTGAATGAATAAAACTAGGGTTTTGAGCCCCTTTTATCACAAGGTAGAATATCGCAAATTTACTAAAATAGGCAAATCCGAAATCTAATATGATAATTAAATTCTCCTAATCAAAATAAGAAAAAAAATAGCACTCAAATCTGAGTTCTAGAAAAAAAAAAGATAAAAGTCCTAGAATAATTAGGAAAAATAGGAAAGAATCTTAAAACTGAAAAATGACCAGGAAAGAAATGGAATTTTTGGTTTGAGCACTGCCCAGAATGGCTTAGACTTGTTATAGGCTTTGTTTGTCTTGTCGCAAGTTTCAAAACGGTATATTATACGCTGAAAATGGACACTTGTAGCCCAAGTTACAGCCTTCGGAAAATACACTACTCGCGACACACCATCCTACATCAATGTAGTTGTATTTACCTTCAATGTACTCTGGACTTTTTTTATTTCATTAATAAGATTATGTCCATCTTTGTTCGAGGAAGTAAAACTAAGGTTTGATATATGTGTCATGTGTACACATATTTTGAAAATTATGTTAGATATGTGAGTTAGTATTTCAAAATACCAATATCTCACATTGCTAAGAAAAGAGAGCACGCGTTGGTTAATGTACAGAAACCAAATATATTATGGGGACGAGTACATTAAGTGGAGGCGTACGCACATGAATCTAAGCCCAAATGAAAAGTCCATCCCGAAGACCTCTAAACTAATAAGTCATTCGTTAGTGGGGGGACCTCCTCAATAGTGTCGTGTACGGGCACATGCGTAGCCTAATTTTATCAAATCTTTATTATAATTTGGATTAAAAAGAAAATAAGACTATAACTTATATCTATAAAGGGAGATGCTTATACCACACAATTGATACTTGGAAATTACTTAAAGTTCTCCATAGTCTTCAATTTTTATTTTATTATTAAAGTCCATTGTGCTAGGAGTGCAGCCTCACAATAATAGTCACTATGTCTTGGAGATCATACTACTTTGTTTTCCCTTCTTACACTGGGTTATCAAATTTTGAGGCGCGAAATTTAGTCTTAAGGACAATGTTATCACACACTTTGATTGTTTTGTTTTTTGCTACCATTCGCTGCTTGGTTTGCTGTTTCAATCTCCTCTTTGGTGGAATAATCATATTTCCAATTAGAAAAAAATTGATAGTGAAATAGGTACATTAAAAACTCAACTAAAAAATTCACAATTAACGTCCAATCTAAAAAACATGTTCCCGCAACACATGAAGAAACTCAGACCCTCGACCTTAAGAATGAGATAATGAGGAGTCCACCATTCAACTAAACATCTACTTTCCAAACACTATTAAGATTGTGTCTGAATTTCGTCCCTACTTCATAAATTTTCTTAGAAATCTTGAACACCTATGTTGTTACCATGAATGAAAAGTACTCGTAATTGCTGGACCTATGATAAATGGAAATTTAGAACAACAAAATGAAATGGCATAATAGTCAAAGCTTGTAACATCAGTCCAGTGCTCACAATTAATCAGCTCTCAACTCTGCAAAGTGCATGCATGGTAAATTTATCTCAATATTTGGCTTCCTACTGGGTTTGTGAAATTGTTCTTTGACCTGGAAATTATTTATAAAGCCATTGACATTTAATTAACAATTGGGATTTATTTTTTAATTGTCCACATGGTTTAAATAAACTAATAAAGAGTAAACGCTTATTTTGCAAATTAATGTAATGCTTTTAAATGTTCCCTTTTAAAAAAATATTTAGCTTCATGCGTTCTTTTGTTGTTTCTAAAACAATTGAATTTGTGCCTTTTGAATTAAATTAAGAGGTTAATTAAGTGCCCTAACTATCATGTCCTTTAGCCTTCTGCTTCTTCAATTTGAAGTATGGTGTGACCCTCAAATACCCACTTGCAGTGCAATGTAATTTGATATAAATGGGTGCTCCCCTGAGCAAATTTCTTGGATATTTTCAAGTTACATGCACACATTTCTCTTCTTCAACTTTATATGATTGCCGTTTTGTATTACATAATTTGTAAGCACGCATGATCCTTGCCGTGCCATAATTCTAAGTAAAGCTACGATGTTTGGAATGAAGAATGCCAAATTATGACATTACCAATTCGGGCAGCATGAATCAAGGAAACTATTTCTAAAGAACGTCAAGTATTTGCTAATTAAAATTAATTAGCATCCAACCCCGTCATGTTTCACTCTTAACCGGATAAGTTTTCCCCCTCATATGCATTTTTATTCCCATTTGTTGAATCATCAAAGATATTAATTAAGAGAGTTGACAACATATGCATACATTTATATTTGGAATGGCTTAGGACAGGTAGTCTTCATAAGTTTATTTTTTAATATATACACTTAAGAAATAAATTAGCATTATTAAGGCATGTTACGTACTGTCATTGTACGCATTCATGTGCATAAGATCTTTATCACAGAGAGCCCAGCAGCTTCCATGCTTAATTAGCTTGATTATTGGAATATTAATTATAACAAATTATACATGTTGCATGCGTGGTGCTCACAATCATAATGGCTACTGGTTTATGTGTTGGCTTTTGATTTTCTGTCCACTGTTCGATCCCATGCATGGCTTGAATTTAAGGTTGACTTCTTTATTTTTTTTCAATTTCTTTTTCCCAAAGAACTTAATGTTCTTTCGATCCCTCCTTATAAAATTAAACATTATTAGAGAGCATGTGAATATCAAGGTCAGCTATTAGGTAAGCACATGAATAGATTATTTTTAATTTATTTTTATTCGTTTCCTATAGAAAAGTTTCGGCTAAAAAGCTACAGTATAATCAGCAGGTGCTATAGTATAATGTTCTTATTATGTACTCTTGTTTATGTAGATGTAATTGAATCAATTAATTAGCTGTACACAACTGAATCAAGAAATGTTCTCAATGCATTATACGCTATTTAGATCTCTCGAAAGTCATTGTTGCAGTAAAGGCTCCGCAGATCAAGCTTTAGACCAGGCTTAATTAGATTCTTGTTTAATTGCACAAATAAAATTCAATGCCATTGCAACTATTAATTACTCTTGAAGCCTAAGACTTTAATTGATTATTCACTTTTTGAAGCTAGCTCTGTAGAGCCACATGAAACATCTCTCTTGTTTTCTTATTTTGCATATTTATTAAGTTCACATTGTCTCTTCCCTTTTCACAATAGATATAAATTCTTGCAATGGTGCTTATATTTTAAGTGTATAGTCTCTATCTTTCACTTAAATTTTAATTTGTTGCGTGCCTCCAAAACAAATCCCTAGACCCTAGTTAGTGGAATGTAGTCAAAATTATTGGACAGGCTAGCTAGAGGCAATATACATTCGAAGACGAATCAAAAGTGAATCTCATCTTTTGAACAAGCAATAGTCAAAGGAAAAGAATTTTTATATACATGCATATATATGTTTATTTTATTTTATTTCTCTAAGTTTGGATGCTTGGCTGCTCTAAAGAGGTAGGGTAACGGCCAAAGGGTCAGACTGCGAAGAAAATAATTCGTAGAATGAGTATTATTCAATCAACAACAACCAACATTTTGAGTTTATGTGATTTTTTTTTTCAAAAGAAAATTACTCATCTCTTCAAAGTTTCGAAAGGTTTCTCTTAATAAATTAATATCTATTCATCAAATTGTGCAATTTTATTGTGGAGAACCATTGCAAGTTTCTTTTATGTATTGCTTTCACAAATTTTGGTATGCATTGCTTTCACAATTTATATCTTATCATTGCATTATTCAAATGGTTATCCCATTCATTTTCATAACCCTTTGTAATTCAATTCTATGCTTGTGCAAATGGGAATCTATGAATCTTTCTTTTCTTTTCTTTATTTGCAAATGAGTTAAAATGTTGATTCCAAGACTAAAATAATTTAACGACTTATAGTATATGCTCTTTTAGTACGAGATATACTTGTTTATTTGTTCAAAGAAATTAATATATAATTTTTTTTAAAAAAATTAAGAGTAATAATAAAGCTCTAAACTCTAGGTATAAAATATTTAATAAAATTTAATGTGGCATAATACTATTAGTTAAATGAAAACACCACGTGACTCATATGATTTATTTTGTTATTTTGTTATTTTTATCTAATCAACAATGCTATACCAAATTTTGTTTAAAAATGATTTGTACAAATAGTCTGTGGTTCTAACAGTAATGAATTAAAAAAAGAAAAAGAAAAAGAAAAATAATGATAGTTACACAAAATTTTGTACTCATTTTATTCTTACAAACAATGGTTTGATTATGATTTCTAAGGGTATCGTACCTCTTGTCTGGACACCATTAGATGATAAAATCTGACCATCTGATGGTTTCCTACAATCATAATCTACCAACTGATATAACAATATTATATCATTGCCACGTGTCCTACATTTACAAAAAAAAAATTAAAAAAATAGAACAAGTGACAATAATAAAATATGTCACACTAATTTATACAACAATTTATTGAATATATATATCATCCTTCTCTAATGTGACGCTTTTTTTTTTTTTTCATGTAGAGAAATTGTTAAACCGTAAAGTATAATAATACTTATCCGCATGAAAAAAAATGAGTTTTTGCATCTAATAATGATTATACATATTTATAGAGTGAGAGAATGCCATATAAGTTCTTATTCTATTTAGTAGCAACTAATTTATTAGAATGGGATTATTGGCACCCCTCTAAATATCTCTTAACACCTATTTTCTTAATTAATCTCATTAAAATATTTTAAAAAATTATATAATTCTTTAACACCTCCATCAATAACAAAAATACCCTTAATTAAAATGTATTGTGTAAACCCCATTCTCTAATTTTTATTATTAAACCTCATTTCAACAATGGAGTCTCTTCCATTTAAAAGGAAAAACAACGGGTTTTCATTCTCTCCATTGTAGCTATCAGTGGTAAAATTTTTACCCGAAAATTAGAGGAAAAAGTAACTTTTTTAATTTCTAAAATGTTAGATTTTATAAGAGAAAAAAAATTATTTGACTTTTGAGCGGAGGTTTAATTAGAAATTGTTCTATTATATAATTTTAATAAAGATTAAAATTATAAAATAATTAAAAAAATTTTAAAAGGTATTTAGAGGAGTGGCAATAATACTACTCAATTTATTATTGTCAATGCAGGCAAGGATCGGATGGTGTAGATCAATTGCAATTGAAAAATAATAATAAAGTCAAACATCTAGATGCATAAGCGCCAGCGAGCTTCCACCATCACAAAAAATTTGGTAGAAGCTGCTCTTCTTCATTAATGGGTCCATTGCTCTAATTTATTATTCTTATTCTTTTTTTTTCCCCCCCAATCTTCAAGTCTACGCTCATGGCCAAAAAATGTAAATAAAAAAATTAAAAGCCTGTAGTCGACTACACGGTGTTAGCACTTGTGTCCTTGTCATTACCTTTAGCTAAAGGCAAGTCTAGTAATTTAATATCACTAGTTAATAAAATATTTATCGAATTTTCAATTTTTATTTACTTAATAATAATAGTTATATACCCACTTGATATTTTTTTCTAATAAGAAGGGATATTTTTACTTAATTTTTTTCTAATATTAATGATGGTAAATATTAAATTCAAAGTAGTATTTAATGATGTCAATTCATCCACCATTGAATTGTATAAGATCAATGACTCAAATTTTGTGTCAAAGTCAAAAATTGAAGTTGAAATATTCCTTCCTTTTTCTAATACCCTAGATAAATTTTCTAACAGCCTAAACAATTTTGTTTCAATGTTATAATTATTTTTTTCAATTAAGAAGTGTGAACCTTATCTTTGAAAAAACTCAAAATGTGCTAATTTGGATCTCACAATCCGTTAATTGATTAATATTGGATATTTTTACATCATTATAAATTAAATTTAAGGTATTAATTAATGTTTGAAATAACAGCAATACTAAAATATTCTTTTTTTTTTTTTAGATATTGGACTATACTTCGAATTAATATTGACAAATAACAGAAGTATTGAGATGCACAAGACAAATTAACTTTTTTTTTCTAGCTTTTTTTTTTTAAATAATGGTTTCATATTAATGGTTTCATACTTCGTAATTTTGGTTTTTTTTTTTTTAAATATTCCCACTTTCAACTCATAATCTTCATTTTATTTTTATAATTTCTTTCCGAAAGTTGAAGAAAGCAGCTTTAGTTCCTCATACCATCCACAAGCACTAAAATATGTTGAACCTTTTAAAATGCAAAAGGACACGTACAATTTTATCTAATCTTATTTTCGCTTTCTATTCAAGTTACATTCTTCTCTTTAAAGAAAAGTTAAAAAAGTTAAAAGAGAGAGTTTTTTTTTTATTTTTTTCCCCCCAACCCACACATGTTATATATTTAAACTATATTTTAGTTTATCCTTAAAGTTACAAGAATTAATCATTTTTTTTTTCAATTAGAAGTAAAAATATAATAATCGTAATTTAATTTTTGGAAACATAAATATTGAAAATGTTGTTATCATACTCTTTAACATTAGCAGCAGGTTTTTTGAATTAATGAGTAAAAACAAATAACCATCTAATAATTAGATAGCAGGGAAGAAGTTCAAATCTTCTCGCTTGAATGTTAGTAAATTTGATCATTTTCATAATAGTTGAAAGTTCGATTGATTTAGGAGGTTATGATATTTTATTTTATTTTTTGTAAATGAATAGTGACCAAAGACAAAATTAGTAAAAGAAAACAAATTTTGATAAACAAGAGTTGACTAGAAATGCTTAAGATATTTAAACGAAATCAGCGTTAGTCAACCCATATTCTCACAGCAAAGAAAATGAAGGTACAATGGCATAAATTTCTTAGAATTTTGAATCGAATTGATTCTCAAATGCCAAGAAGTGGAGACTTGATTGTGACTCCAAAGTTTTAATTGACTTCATTAGTTAAAAAGGATTTTGCAACTTGCACTTCCTCTTTTTGTGGTGACCAAATGAATCTTAATGTCAGCATATGTTCTTTTTGTTATGGGCACAATGATTCTCATTTCAGGTGTGTGCTTATTAGTTTCGCTTAATGCGTTTTACTGTATTAAAAACTTTAATTAATTAATTAGTCAATTAACAGTATTGAAGTTTAATCTTGTGCGGATATTGTATAAATGAATAGCATGAGAACACAAAGGGAGATCGAGACCAGCAGACCAAGTCATTTAGGCAGTCGGCAGTCGGCAACGGCGACGCGTCATTTTGATTACAGCTAAACAACCGACATACACCCAGAAATTATAAGATTAATCCATTTAATTATCATATTTTGATTATGTCTTATCTCATTTGTGGTTTAGCTTCGTGACAAAATTTGGGCCATTTCTAAATTAATATCTTTTTTTTTTATATTTTTACTATGTTACAAATTTTGAGGTTTCATCAAAACTATACCCTTCGTGTAGGATATGGGCACTCACTTTAAGTAGGGAAATTTAAAATTTTAAATAAATAATTGTAAATGAATCCTCAATCCTGCAAAGTTGTTTGTTTGCCTTTGACATATTATATAATATTAAGGGTTATGATCATATTTTATTTGTGATTTCCTCGTACAATTCTGAATCAGGAGATTGTCTGCTTATAGTACTTCGATAAACGGTCAAACTTTCTTATGTCGGCATTAAAAATCACTAAATGATTTAGAATAATTAAGTGTTTGAATTTCAAAATTACATAATTGAATTGAATGATTAATGATACATTTGTTTCCAAACAAACCATTCAATACGTTCAATTTGATTTTTCATAATCATGGTTATTGGCCCGATTCCACCTCATTGTATTGGCCACAATGTGATGTGAATTATTCTAAAGAAACTAAAATTCAATGTAACATTGTTGGAAAAAAAAAAAAAAAAAAAGTCTACTCCAACGTGGTGGCTTTCAGCTTAACATTCCATGTTCAAATCAATAATCATGTTCGAAATAGTTTAAATGAAACCAAAAAATAAATAAATAAATAAGAAGAAGAAGCAGCCTTCGAGTTTTTTAAATGGTTTTTTTTATTAATTATGTATAATAATTTATTTTTTTAATCTTTACATATAATAACGAATAAGTTCATATAATATTCATTTGGATCAGGTTACAATGCAATTGTGGTACCGTGCCACAGTGTCACCAGCCGTTGAATCCACTTAAATGAGTGGGATCCACTTGAATGAGTGAAAATCTAACGGTTGGGTGCAACTGTGGCACGGTACCACAGTTGCACCACAGTTGTATCCTATTCATTTTGATGGCGTCAGTTGACTTAACTTATAAAATCTCATGTGATACAATAAATTTGATGTAAAAACCTTTTCATATAAGTGAAGATGTGATTTAACTTTCAGTTAAGCTATGCCTAATGAAGAGAAGAAAAAGTGATGCCCATTTTGATACATTTGATATTTATATAGGCCAATCAATGCAAATAACGTTAAGACATAATTTTATTGAGCCTGTAACTTGAAGTTATTTGGTTACGTCCATTTTATTATGGAAACAGAGAAAAGTAGCAACATGTTCCAACTGGAGCTCAAAGGTATTGAGTGGAGATGACGTTTGTACAGAGTGTGGTTTGATTTGATTGTATTTGAAACTTAATCCTCACTCTTGTGTTTGACAATTAATGGCCAAAAATTAAAAAAAAGCACTGTGTTTTAGAATACGACCAACTGTTTAATTTTTCGTTTCAATTACTTGAATTCAATCTCCAGAGGATGCAAGACAAGAAAGAATGGTTCCCAATTCCCATTCGTTTTGCCCGGTTACAAGAAATGAAAAGAAAAAATTGCCAGCTATACAATTTTAAGCACAAAAAGTAAAAATAAAAAAGAAAAAGATTTAACTAATTAAACAGGACAATCATGATGAGACGATTTATTATCAAAATTATTGCCATCTAATAAATATAAAGAATCTTCCTTGATTTCAGCTTTGGATGGTAGCTTCTGTTGCTCAACATCTTTGCTGTCATCAACAACCACCCCATCTCCAGTCAGCTCTTTGGCTCTTTGTGCCTCAAATTCCCAATCGGTTTTACCCAAAACCACCAACATGGTCACTACGCATGAGCCTTGTGCCGCCAAAAGCCCTAGCCACAGCCCTTCAAAATCAAACCCCATGTAAAATGCTAACCACACTGCCACTGGAAACCCCACTATGTAAAAACATCCCAAGTTTATGTTTGCTCCCACTTTTGGCCTTGCTGTTCCTCTTAGCACCCCACATCCTGTTGTTTGTGGGCAGTTTCCAAGCTCACACAGCCCTATTATGGGCAGTACGATTGATGTTAATGCTATGATCTCTTTGTCTTGTGTAAACATGCTAGCCCATATCTTTCTTACACTCGCTGCAAAGAATAACGCTGAAAAGCCAAGCATGAAGCTGCAAGAAAGGCCAACAATAGCCGCTAGCTTTGCTTTCTTGGGCTGGTTTGCACCAAGCTCATTACCAACCCTTGTTGACACACTGAAGCTTAGAGATGATGGGAAGATGTAGATTAATGATGTGGTTTGTATTAAAATGCCCATCGAAGCAATTGTTGCTCTCGGATTTAACAAATACCCACAGAGCAAGATCATGATCTCATACCACCACCACTCAAGGCACACTGAAATGCAACTTGGGATGGCCAAATTTAACAAAGTTTTGCATTCTTTGAAGCAATCCATTGAGAAGCCGCCCCATGTTTTTTGGTAAACTTTTGAGATGATGATGTAAATGATTAAGGAGGCTACAAGATTGAAGTTAGTCCAAACCCCACTCAGGGCAACACCTTTTATGCCTAAATTGAGCTGTGTGACAAGAAAGTAATTGATGGGGATGTGTAAAAGAATTGAGAGCGTAGCACAAAAGGTTAAAGGTAAGGTTATGGCTTGAGACCTGAGGTAGATTCTTAAAGGGTGTAAAAGAGATTGAGCTAAGAGGTCAGGGAGGGAGTAAAAGAGATATGATTGTGCCACTGTGGCTATATCTTCATTTTGGCCACAGAAGAGTAAGATATTTTTCATGTTTAGCCAAAGGAGAGATATAGGAATTGAAGTGAACATGAGGAGGAGAATTGTTTTTTGTAAAGCGAGGCCGAGGAGGTTGTGTCTTTGGGCACCAAAAGCTTGGCCACAAATGGGTTCCATTCCCATCGCAAGGCCAGAGAGGATAGAGTAGCCGGTGATGTTGGCGAAGCCAACAGCAAGTGAGCCCCCAGCTAGGGCAAGCTCGCCGAGGCGGCCGAGGAAGAGCACGGAGATCATTGAGCGGGAGTAGAGTAAGAGGCCGGTTAGTATCATGGGGAGAGCTATTTTCGCTATGGAAATGGCCTCTCTGATTGCAAGTGATGAGTCTGTTGTTGGGCTTTTTGTGATCAATGGGGCATGCATGTTGGGATGGATTGAAGAGTTGCATTTAGGGGGAGAAGGAGGCTGACACATTATTGTTACTATTATTTTTCTTCCTTTTTTTGGGAACTTTGTTTTGGATGTCAAAACCTAAAAGCGCTTTTGGAGAAAGCAGGGAAGTGATTGTGGAGAAAGAGAGAGAGTTGAAGGGGGAATTCTGAGAGGAGCGGTGAAGGGGGTTTTATAGGGGTTTTGCGGACGGCATAAATTAAAAACTTTTGGAAGGACGCTAGTGTTGTTTTGTACCGGCCTGCAAAAAATCCACTTCGCGAACTAAGATTCGAAATTGCACGACTAATACGTCTTTCTTTTTTATTTCCTCCCCATCTTTTAACTTAAAATAGCTTAATTTACAATTCGCATGGAGTTCAACTCTTCGATACGAGATTTGGTGTTTTCTGAAATAAATAAATGAGTCAAAATGGGTTTGAAGCATTTTTCGATTGGGGCCAAAGAGAACTCAATGTCATGTCCTTGAAAAGCAATAACAAGGACAAATTCTGTTTTTGGACAATTCGTGGACGTAGTTCAATAAACCAAAAAAGCCCATTTGGCCACTAGGACCGATCAAAAGTGTCCTAGGAATTCTAGATTTTATGCATAATACAAATTAGTATGGTGCCATTTTTGTCAACCTAAAATTGTCCGCTGTGTGGCTGTACAACTAAGCAATTGCAACACTTAATTTATTATTATTATTATTTTCTTTTTTTTTTAACATCATGACACTTCTATATATATGTGTGTGTGTGTGTGTGTGTGTGTGTGTGTGATCCAAAGAAGACGTCTTTGGTCCTAGCACGGTTAAAAATTTCAGCGGCGAACAACCAAAAGGAGTTCTGTTCCAACACAAATTTCATGGTCAAATTTTGTAGACCTCAAAACAAATTGCTCAACTCACTCTTAGCTAACCATTCATCTTCCTTGGATTTGACCACTGCTTTATTACTCAAGTTTTTGAACTATGCTTGCAATATCAATAGTGCCCGTTTCATATGATTTATCTACAATTTATAAGTACTTATTTAATTTCATAAGTTTCTTTTTAAAATTTTTACTATTATTTAGGTTTTTTAGTAGAACTTTTAAAGATTAAATAATATATTTTGTCTAAATTAACAAACTTAAATTTTGGATTTTGGACGTAGAGTTGAATTTTTTTACAAAATATTAAGATATTAAAAATATCATTTGTTTATTGGATAATTTTATTTTATTTTCATAACATAACTTTAAAAAACTCATTTATTAAAGTAATTTTATAATTTTTAGTAAAAGCCCTCATTGAGAGCCAAACAATTAATAATTTTTTTAGTGAAAATTTATTAAAAAATCTATTTAAATAAACTTTATTTAAAAAAATTATACCAAACGAAATTTTAATGAAAAATAAGTCTCGTAATTATTAGGAGAAGGACAAAATTTAAGGATCAAAGGATGCGTTGGGGATGAATGAACCCATTTTAGAGGATAGGAATCAAACTATCAAAGCTCCTAATTTTCATTCAAAGTGCATTTGGCAGTCAGCTTTTGCTGGGGAGTTTTCATTCAAAGTCCCGCTTTTACACCGGCAATGGACCTACAAAAACAGCAACAAAGACAAAGGGATGGCAGTGATTGTCTCACAACAAAATTGTGAGTGGGTTAGTCTCGAGTCTCCCAGCATTTGCATGCCCTTTATGACAAGGACAAGCAAAGGCCAAAGAGCCCGCGGACTTTGGGACCCTGAGATTTTGACTCCAACAAGGAGGACTTACTTTTTGGGTCATAACAAGAACGTCTAGAAATTGACAAAATAATAATACAACAACATCTTTATTAGTTAAAAAAAAAAGTTAAAAGAAAAACCCCATTACACTTTAATTGACCCAAAAATTTGAGTTCCCATTTCTTGATATTGGAATTTTGTTTGCTTGTAAACTGGAATTTAAGCAGATGCCATGCCACGAGCAGATGTAGACCCACCATTTTTTGGAGGTGCTTTCGGTGGATTCTTTGGATACACGAGTGGGAGATTGAAACATACTCTGATTCATAATATTTTATGACTAAGAAATGAAGGAACACAACAATCACGAATTTGGGGAAAATGAAACCAGGGGACAATTAATCAACATGTCTGCGTCAATGCCCTAATGATTTAAAATACCACATGTCTTCACTATTTTTTTTTTTTTTTTCAAATGAATGGTGAATTTGTATGCTCTCAAATTTCAAAAATATATCTTAATTAATTGTGGAAACTACTTGGAAACGAACCAAACATTTTAGTTTTTGATGCCAACAATCACTCCAAAAAAAAACTTCACCCTTAATTATATGTATATTATTACAATTTATCTTCGTTTTCAATAAAATGCGAAGTGTAGACTAATTCATGCATTTGTATTATCTTAAAGTCCCAAACTCAATGATTTGCAAATCTCTGTATCATGACATGGGATCCATTGCCGACAGAATCTCAAGCCTGAGCAGAATTTGATCTCGTGCTTGAAAACATTATTTATTGCATGCTCTGACAAGGTATCAACTAAGACTGTAAGCTCGTCTAGATCATTCAAAAGGGAGGGGAGCTCGAAGAAGGTCAAAATTATGTCCAAAAAGTCAAATAGTTTTCACTTTTTTAAAAAAAAAAATGTTTTATGACCAGGGAGAGAAGGTATTTGCATTTTTTTTTTAAAATTGGATTGAATCTAATCAACCCTAAAAGCACAAACGCAAACGATTCATATTTTCTTGCTACATCTTATACTTTGTACGACCGTTGTCCCGAAGAAGCCAATAAAATGGTGGCTCGATTTTATTCTTGGTAAAACCTTACCGCTTGTTGCGGAAAGAAAATGATGATAGCAACATTCATGAACCCATTAATGAGAGTTCAAATGATCCCTTTTGTTTAAGGTCTAAAGATACAGGATGAGTTTATATTAGGATTTATCGTAGTTGGTTTTAATAATCCTTGACATTTTGAATTTGTTTCATACATGTTGAATCGATGGCTTGGATGAATAATTATATGTAATTGCAGTTGACTTAGGGCTAGAGTTATCGGATAAAGGATTTGAGTAAGTAATAATACTGTAATAGCAGTCTGAAATTTTCGACGACAGGGTTCAAACTTATTACCCATTTGGTGATAATGTTCATGGTATTATATTTGCCAAATTCCCTAGTTTAAATGACTTAAAATTCAATTTAAAGTCTCTTCTTATACTAATTTTAGGAAATTTTGGAGATTTTTAAGTTTTTCTAAGATATAATCGGGTTTGGAATCAGCTTCATCACCTTTTTGCCTTACAAACGGATTTAGATTACTTCAAGGTTTAGTATCTAAGCAGAGTTGGCAACCTTAGCTAGTTTATTATCCAGTCTTTTCTATCAATAAGATTATAGTTTAAAAGTTTGTTTCTTCCCATCCTTTCATATTTTCGGTCATCAATTACATTCCTTCTTTTCCTCTTTTTTGGGTAAAAGCATCTAATTATTCAAATCGTCTTAACATGATAAGACCTCCCAAGAATGGACAGCTCTCACAATTTAGGCTTTGCCCGCTAACAATGGAGATTATCCCGACAGAAAAGCCAAGAAATGCTGATGCCAAATCCTAATCCCTCCTTGTCACCGAAAGAGAAGAAAAAAAAAAAAAAGGGAAAAAGAGAAAGGTAGCCTACAAAGCTTTATTTTAGCAGTTATGTTATTATTAGTCCTGTTTAAACCGCTTCTTAACTATAACTTTGATTAATTTAAGTTTTGTCTGTTGAGATAAAGCTGTGGAAAAAGTTAATTTATTAAAGAGACGATAAGCTTAATGAAAAACATGTGTCATATCAGAATCCTTTTTACTTGATCTTCACATTCTGTATGGTAATATATTCCTTTAAAGATTTTATGGGATCCAAATTCTATGAGTCAAGATTTGCACACAGACTTTATTAATAATGTGATTTATGCATGCATATATTCTAGAAAAAGTAGTCGAATCCATGTTGTTTAACAAAACTAATCAAAACCTTCATGATGTTTTAAAATGCATTTGAATTCGTAAAATTGTCAACTTTTTTTTTTTAAATACGAATCTTACTATTTTACTCTTTGGTAGTCGTTTGATGTTCGGAATATAAATAACTTTAATTGTTTAACTAATTGAATAATATAATTTTTTATCCATAATTAATTAAAAAATTACGAGAAAATTGGGAGAGTTTCTAAAATACTACGACAGTTCTGTTATTTTTTTCTTACAATTTTTCATTTGATTTTTAAAATAATCATGATTAAAAGAATTACTCATTTAGCAAATTACTTAAATATATTCATATTCCTAACATTAAACAATCACCGTTGGTAAACTGATAAGATTTGCAAAAAAAATTGACATTTAGAAGAGGTTTAAATGCGTTTTAAAATTACTAAGGAGGTTTCGATTAGTTTCATCAAACATCACAGAGGTTATGCTTTTTTTTCCCCATATTAGGTCAAGCAATAACAATGAGGATGCTATCTAGCTAATCTCCTTAAAGTTTCAGTTAAAAATATAGCTTAGATTTTGAAAAATGTGAATATCGGTTACTACTAACTATGCTTATGTGTCTTTTAACTAAGCACTTGAAAGGGAAGCATCCCAAAAGTTCTTTGATTAAGATTTTGCTTTGTTCGTGTAATTGTCGTCTTAACTAAAACGCCATTCTCATTTGGTTGTTAGGGTAAGAATGCGACAGTACGCGTGTGAATTGACGGATGTATTTGGTGACCCACGCGTGCCTGTCGATGCACGTGTGTGACATGTGTGAAGTGAAGCCATGTCGATAGACGCACCGCAATTAAATAATAAATATATGCATGCGCACGTGTGAAATTGCCTGCCGACCGTAGGGAACATGTGGTCGTTTATGTTAACATCATTTGGGGGAGGAAAAAGAACATTAATTGTTTTAAATGAATTGTGTAATATGTTTATTGGCAAAATTAATAATTTTAAAATGATCCTTGGGAGAAATTTTATGGGTTCAAATAGTCTCATTCTTCTAAAAAAGTTATTTAATAATTATGTTTTATTATTTTTTAAAAAATTAATTTTTTAATCTATATATTAAATAATTGCTAAATCATTATTACAAATAAAAAGATTAGATTGGCATTGTACTCAAAAAGAACGACTAAAGGTATATTTGCTTAATTAGATTGAGGAGAACCACCAATTGGTGTTTTTCTTTTACTTACACATGGTATGTATGAAGTTGTTTATTCCTACCTAATCATTATTTAGCTCTTTTCAAGAACTCATATGTACCAAGAAGAAAAAAAAATTGATAATAATTAAATAAAGTAGAATACATTTCATAAATTTATCAATTTTTTTTATATAGAATGATGTTTTTTTTTTTAAGTTTTGAAATAAATTGCAAAAGAGAGGTTCTCGCATTATACATTTCATAAAATCCTCCCAGATGATTACTATGTTAGGATTTTTTTTTTTTATTTACAATGTGGGCTACTTTTTTTCCCGAATTGTTTACAATCTACATGATTATTTTATTATATGAAATCAAATAAGAATTTAACTATACATGTTTATGGTACAACCATATGTCCATCAAGACTAATTCGGAAAAAATACACTAGCACTAATATTGATGTGGAGATATATACACTAATATTTATATTTTTTACTTTTAATTTTTTTAAGATAACAAAAGCCTGCCGCTAAAACAAGGCCTTAGTGGCATGGAGGCGTTTGATAAAATGTGAGTAATTTTTTTAGGAATATTATCATTTTAACACTTAATATTTTTTGATATATCACTTTATCACTAAAATTTTTTGACAATTGTTTTTTTCTACTTAATGTTTTAGTTTTTGTCATTTTACTACCAAATCGTAAGTCTACTAAAAAATTACTAATGCCATAGGGGTATCTAAGAATTTCAGTCATATTCAACATTTTAAAAATTTCACAAGGTATAATATTTATAATTTCATTAATTATTTATATATATATATAATCAGTTGGTAAAGAGATTATTTCTTTGTATGATAATCAGGATTCAGGGCTGTTTTTAAAAAATTTTAAAAATGTTGGGAGCGGTAATTTTATAAACGTTGCTGTAACAGTTAATAGATTGAGTGAAATGATCACTATAGTGGCAATTGTGTGAAATTGAAAACGTTGCATTTTGGTAATAAAATTAATAAATTTTCTCAAAATTTTGCCCGGCTAAGCCTTCAAAAAGTTTACCGATTAGTTTGAACTCAAATATCTAATCATATAAACTGTTTGAAAATTATTCCATTAAATATTTAGAGATAACATTTAGATGCTGTGTATATATATATATATATATACCACGGCCGCGATAATCGGAGTGGATAAGATTTCCAGAATAGAAACTTTCTAAAAATTATAATATTAATTTTCTGAAGGAAATCAAAAGAATTTGCGAGGAAAGTAACGTTATGTAGCGCAAGTGCACGGAAGGGCAGTGCTTCCAAAACGACAAACGTGTCCCCAGACGCGCATATTAAGTGGGAAAAGCAGACTCAAAGATTTGGGTCAGTGGGGGACGGTGATACAAAATCGACACGTGTAGGGTTGGCCCTACTCTTTTTCAGATCGTACGGTGGAATCTAGCTGAAAAGAGGCCAGTTGTATCGGTGTTTCCATTTACGTGACAGCTTACAGCTTTGCCTTTGATTGACATACGTGGGGTGGAGGGCAGAGCACCTCGTGTCATTATCCGTATCCTGATATTCTCCCCCGATAAAGAACGATAATAATTAATTGGGTCCGCCTAAGTTACATTTAACGTAACTTACGGCTGACCCACAAATTATCATTTTACACCCTATACTCTATATTATTTATTATTTATTTATAAGTATTATAAAATTTTCTGTCTTGTAAAATTTCGTTGAACAAGGGATTCAACGAAATTTTATAAGACAAAACGTTTTATAATTCTTATGAATAAATTATAAATAATATAAAGCATAGGGGGCTAATTGATATTTCAATTTATAAATATTTTGGATTTAATTAGATAAAAAGATTTTATAGCCGCATGCCGTCCGTGACATTATTATATATTTATATTAATTGGATGATCAATTTTACTAAATTATCGTAGAAGCCCTTGACGGGTGAGCACGGCCGCAGCATCCGCAAGCGACTATTCGGATTAGGTTCGAGCAGCTAGAGGTAGCTGCCTGAAAAAGCAGATGCAATATGATTGAACGCACATTGTCTGGCTGTGCCACTTGTGGGTTGCTTTTGAACTGTCGGACAAAATTAGGCAGCCAGCAATTTGTGAAGCTTTTAAAGTTTTACAATGGATGGAATTTGAAACTTGTAAGGAACCAATCAAAAAGAAAATGGAAGTGCACCAGTAGCAACTTGCATTAATGCAAGATTCGTCATGCACGTCACACTAAAGCCATTGACAACTCGATGATCATTGTCAAAAGTCCAACACGATTTTCATAAGAAAAGAGAGACGTAACGTAACGATCATCTTCTGAATTTAACAATTCGAATGAAGCAATGTTTTGATTCAATCGTAGACAACAGCTCGAATGGAAAATCGGCCAAACCCTTAAGTTATTACAAGAACAAGAAAGGTGTGGCCGTTGTGTTTATTGCATTATATAATAATAATCAGCGTCGTTACAGGATGTTTCAAACGGTTCCTTTCTTCCTAGAGTGCAATTCACTACGTAATAGGTCCATCCAATCAGAGGATGTTCAAGTTTGCCAGAGGCAGCAGCTCCAAGCTCCAAGCAGATAGATCATCGTAACAAAAGTTTTTCATATTTCATGCATCGATGACTTTGTACGCCTAAGTTTATTTACATTCCAATTCAAGAATGAAACCCAAATTTGCTGAAACACGAACCATTGAAAACGACATGATTTCACACACCCAGACCATTTCGAAGAATGAGCCTCAGCCGAAACCTGTGAGATGCTACGCATTCATCCACACAGCATAACTCTGTAAGATTTGATCCCCACAGAAGCATAAGATCATTTACGATAAAATGCATAAATGAAGTGAAATCAAGGTGACGCATAACAACATCATACAAATGGCTACTTAGTTCATTACCAAAAATTAAAATCGTTCTTGAAGTTTTCAAGCAGAGACATGATAAAATGCATTAACAATGTGAAATTAAGGTGATGCATAACAACATACTCCATACAAATGGCTACTTAGTTCATTACCAACAATTAAAATCGTTCTTGAAGTTTGAGCAGAGACAGCTCTAAACTAGAAACTGAACTAATTAGGACCTACATCACAAGTTCCAAAGCAGATATTACGATCTAATTGGGATGGTTGCTGTAAAATGGCCTGGTCAGTTCTGTGACCAGGGCTCCTCTGGGAACCATGTTCAGTCCTCGGCTGGAGGTGAACGACTGCAAAACAGAGAGCATGGAGAGAAATATGTCAATTAAAGATATGATGGCTAAAAAACAAGCAGAACATAAATCAAAGATGACCAAACAAACCTGCGGTATCTCTCATTGATAGGGCTGTCAGCTCCATCATAACCAGGGCTATCCCTAGGTTCAGGCATTGAATTTGGACTGGGAACACGACCATTGTCAGGGCTAGGCCTCTCTCTTCTATAGGGACTTCGGCTGCCTCCACGACCATTTTCAGGACTAGGCCTCTCTCTTTCATATGGACTGCGGCTGGGGCCACGACCATTGTTAGGACTAGGTTTCCCCTTACGATAAGGACTAGGACTGGATCCATGACCATTCTCAGGACTACCTCTGTCCCTCCGATAAGGACTACGGCTAGGGCCTCGACCATGACCAATAGCAGCTCTCTCTTTCTTGTAAGGACTGCGGCTGGAGTTACGACCGTAATCAGGGCTACCCCGATCCCTCCTATAGGGACTTGGGCTTCTAACACGACCATAATCAGGGCTACCCCTCTCTCTCCTGTAAGGACTTCGGCTAGAGCCACGGCCATAATCAGGACTACCTCTTTCCCTTCTATAGGGACTTGGAGATCTCCTCCTACCCCTATCTGGTGACCTATCGCGATTTCTATCAGGACTGTGTCCATTTCTCCGGTCATCGTCATCACGAACTGCATATTCCACTGAAATAACTCGATCCGTCAACTTGCTGTACAAAAACAACAGTCCAGTATGATTATTTAAAAAACCAGGGACAGTTGAGAAAACTGTAATTCAGACCCAAAAAAAAAAAAAACATAAATAAGACTAATTAAAATCTACCTCATGTTTGTAGCATCCAATGCTCTGGTGGCATCCTCCTGCACTTCATATTGAACAAATGCAAAATTCCTTCTGATCCTAACACTTATTATTTTTCCATATGGCTCAAAGTGCCTTTCTAAGTCCCTGGTGCGCGTATGATATGGATCAAAATTAATGACAAACAAGGTCTTTGAAGGTCTTGTATTTGTTGAAGGTCTTCTTGCGCTTGAACCCCCCCCAGGCCTTCTGATTCCTCGTTCATGCTACAACACAGAAAAAAAGAGCTTAAATAAGATGATTAATCAACACTATAAATATAAGATTAAAGAAAAATATCAATATTAGAACTAGCAATGACATTACCTTTGTCCATTCAACACGAAGTCTGCGTCCCTTACGACCGAATTCAGTTCGATCGAGCCCTCGAATTGCATCCTCAGCATCTCTCTCATCATCCATATAGATAAATGCAAATCCTACATTACAAGCAAGAAAATAAACAAGGTTTAATAAACATTTTTTTTTGTCATTTTCTATGAATGTTAACAACGGGACAACAAAGTTGAGGATCCTCCCACCAAAGGAATCTTCACTATGAGATGGCATTTTCCTCTTCAGCAACATACAAGCCACCTAAACTCCTACCTCAGAATAAAAAATTTGGCAACCTCCGTGAAATCTATAAACTAAGTGACCAGCAAAAGTAGTAACAGACCTTCTGAGATGTATTAAGTGATGTCAAGGAACAAGATTCCAAAAGTGGATGTCTCATGGGAGGTCAATGGATAGAGTGCCTTCCCCATCTATTCTGTTGCCTCTGCTGTGAGGTCGGCAATGTTTCTAGCTTGAAACATGTCTGAAATTGGAGGCTGGGCAAAAGTCATGAGGAATGAAAAGGCAATAAAAATGTGGGATGGTTGTGCCTTTGCGGATGAGAGTGACTCTTCTTGAGAACAAGAAGAGGATGCTCGTCACAGGCAGTTAATGAAATTCTGATGTGTGCATCCATTAGCCGGGAGTATGGATATCCCAAGAAAATCCTGCGTCAAAGAAAATGTTGAGTATGGGGGTTTATGTTTCAAAAAAGATACTTGCTTTTTTTCTCAAACATATCCTGAACCCCCACTGGATCTCAACAAGGGATAGTTGCTGTTTCCAAGTACACGCTCTGGATCACGTAAGGATATAGAGCTGAACGATTAAGACGATGAAACTGCCACCTTCATGGATGGGACATAGGACCCACCAGACTGCCATGTCACTGAAGGACGTCACTGCCTTTATACGAATTGTGTGGTGTAAAGGATCATCTATGTCCTTTCAAGATAATACGCTGACAGATTATAAGGATTGAGATCATTTATGTTTTTTCATGCGTGGAGTTCAATTACACATTATATGGATAAAGGTCATTTTAAATCCACAATGATGAACACATTCACCTACTACACCAACTTACAAAATAGTAGTTCCATTCAAAATATGACCATAGAACGTACAACATAGCAAGTACTCAAACAACATCTTTTGCACGTTTCTTCAATTGGGGGGGGGGGGGGGAGTTCAAATACAGCAGAACCTCAATAAATTAACAGCATCAGGACCAACAAATTTTATTAATTAAGCAAATATTAATTAATCAAGTTATAATTTGGCATGTTGACCCAAGTGGAGATTCGCAAAACCTATTATTTAATAGAGGTTTTTAATTTATCAAGGTTCTACCATACAAGAGTTTGGTTTGATAAGCACTGCAACACAAAATCATTTATACAACATAAATTAAATTATTTAAGCTCATTTCATAAAACACTGCAAACTTTCTGAAACTTTTTTGTCGTGATACTATACTATTAAAAGTTTTGATACTCAAAATCGGTGATGTTTTGAAGTTACAAAGTTCTTTAAAAGATTCATTTGCTTGCCTGCGATAATAAATCTTCCATGTCCCTAAAAACTCATTCAATCCTACAATTTCTGAGCAAACTTTACATTTCTTGTCCAGCTAACTTTCAACAAGAAAGCTGCAATAATAGCCTAACAAAACCATAATAGAATAATGTTAGGAGAACAGGCAAGCTTACCAGACTTCATATCCACTCTATCAACTTTTCCATATCTTCTGAAAAGCCGCTCCAGATCAGACTGACGAGCATCATACTCAAAGTTCCCACAGAAGATAGGCCTCATCATAGCTACTAACAAAATGAGACAAACTTTTTACTGCATTTCTCAAGTAAAAATGAAAAAAAAAAAAACAAATACCACAAGAACAAAGCACTGTTTCCTAAGATATATTGACCAATTTACATCAATAGGAGACAAAATCATCATTTCCCCATTCAAAATTATACAAAATATTCACCCATTTCCTTTACATGCTCTTGTAATATACTTAAAATCGGTTATTTTCCATAAAGAAAACAAGCGTGAAATCATCTTCAGGCATAAGGCGAATAAATGTACAGTAAATTCTACATGCCATAAAACCAAAGATATGTTATAGCAATTTTTTATTCATCATACAAAATCAATTATATCACAAACAAAGATGTAAAAGACTAGCAAGATCCAGATCAATTGTACAAAAAGATTCAGATAAACACCAATCAAGATCTAGATCTACAGTAAAACAAATCATAAAACTCAGATCTGAGCATATCTTGACGCTTAGTACTAACAAACTGAAGACAAACCGTAACAACCAATTGAAATCCTTAAATCTACCTACTTTTCCTTCCTTTTCTCGCGTTTTCTCGGTAACCGAAACGCTAGAGAATACGAACGAAATTTAACAGTTAAACGGAAGAAAGAAAAAAGTTAGTGAGCCGTTCGGAGTTTACCTTCGAAAGCGGCGATTGATAGCTGTGAATGTGATCTTCGAAAACCTAGAACGTAAAGTCTTCTAGGGAGATATTTTTTTTGAACCGGCCAAACAGAGTGTGAATAAACAATTAACAGATAATGACATTGATATACGGAGACCGATTTAGACATAGCCTTTTCTTTCTTGTTATTTACCAAAGTAGCCTTTTTGTTGAAAAGTTCGTAAATTCAAAATTGACCCCAAATTGATCGTATTATTTCACATTTACCCCTCGTATTGTGACCCATAATATGTTAGTGCACCATCATATTGTAATTAAGTTTTATTTTTTTAATTTTTCGTTTAACTTTTTTTAATGTTTCATTAGAGAGTACAATATAAATAGTGATAAATATAATAAAATATGTACAATAAATAAACTCAGCAGATTACTTGAACTCTTAACTTTATTTTTTTAATTTTTTATTTAGCTTCCTTAATATTTGAATCTGGATAGCCAACCAAGTAAAACTATTTAAATCAACTCAACCAATCCTTTGGGGGCAAAATATAATAATACTTATAATATAAAATTTAATGGTTAAATATTTGAGTTTATGTTCGGCAACTAAAATAAAAATATTTATATTCTGCACTCGGCTCACTGAAACTCATATCCATGTGAGTGAGTGAGAAAATAGTTTATGATGTGACTAATGTGTGATTCTCGTCACGTGTTAGAAAATTAACATAATCTTAGAATTATTTATGTCGGTTTTTATATATCTAAATAATATAATTAATCATGTTTGACATACAAATATAAAGGGTACAATAAGTCAATAGCTTAATTATCTTTTACAATTGGTAATAGCAGATTATGATTCATCATCACAAATTGACAAAAGAGAAAAAGTCACCGACTAATAAACAGTACTTAATTACTGGGCATGAATGGGGCATTTAGTGAAAGGTGTCTTTATGAAGAAAAGGTATTTAATTTGGGTGCAAAATGAAATAAGGATTTGTGGAATCGCGATGTATAAAATAATAATTTAGGAGGCAAGGGGTTTTTCTTAATAAGATAATAAATCAATAATAGAGAGAGAGAACGGGGCCGACAAATATAAATAAAAAAATAAAAATAAACGAAACTTCAAGGGCAAGTTGCTTGCCATGGGCCCAAGTGCTCCTACCAATCTGCGCTGTAGCAAAAAATATCTCAGCAGCGACGAGTTGGGAGACTTAAGAGTGAATTCGTACACTGGTCTGAATATTTCATCACATCTCATTTATCTTTTTATCATTATCAGTGGCGAGGCTAGCAACAATTTTTTTGGGTGGGTTGGATTGTTTTAATTAATATTTTTTTTTAATTGTTTGAGAGAATTTATTAATAAAAAATTAAAAAACGCACTTAATAAAAAATAGAATAAGTCATTTTTTTAGAATATTTATTTTGTACAAAGGAAATTATTGAAATTTGTAATTGCTATTTAATTTTAATTTTAAAAACTTAAACTTAGACAGGGAGTAAGATTGGTAAAATGTGGACCTGAGCAGGGACTTAAAAAACCCATGCCCAAGCCCATATTATTATTAAAAAGCTCAGGCCTTTTAAAAGCTTGGACCAGACCTGTGCTTAAAGGGTATGGGCTTTTCATTATTTATCAAATACATTTTTATTAAAGTAAAAAAAAATTAAAGAAAATTATCCAATACGTAATAGAATAATAATTTAATACATAAAATATTAATAACATAATATAATAAGTTAAAAATTCTAATATAAAAAATATTAATTTAATATTTTGAGTTATTTTTGTTATTTTAATTTGATTTATTTTTTTATTTATAAATACAGATTTTGTAGGACCTTAACCTAGCCTAACATATGCGGGCTTTATATTTTTCAGCCATATTTAGACCCAACTTATGTGGGTTGGGCTTCAAACTTACAAGCCAGGGCCAGGGATGGGCTGGCCTGAGCTTTTTTGCCAACCCGAAAAAGGAGATATGAAAAGAGATAACTTAAAGTTGAAACTAGAATTAATTGTAGTAAAAATTTAACTATAAGTGAAGAAGCGGCGTAGCTAACTAATAAAAATTCTTATATATAGGTTTCAATAAGGGTTTTTTTTTTTTTTAAAAGAGGGCTAAGTTGGGCTAGCCTTTGATTAGCTTCACCCCTAATCATTATAATACAATTTCCTAATATTACAATAATTAAAAAAAATTATGGAGAATGTAAATAGATAGTTCTATGATGACTCAGTCATGATATTTGAATCATAATGAGTTGAATATGTTTTCAAATTATAAATCTGTTGAAACTTCACCTATAAATTTTGTTATGGTGCAATCCGGATGTTAGGACCTATAAAAAAGAAAAAGAAAATGAAAATTTCAAATGCTATACGTATAACAATTTGGATTTATCTTGAAATAATTGCAATTCTTTCTTCTTCTTTTTTCATCATACTTATAGAGACTTGAACTTCTGCACACATGTGTAAAGAGAGGGGAAAAAAAAGAAGAAGTGGTTTATCACTTGATTTATGATTCCAAACTTGGTATTTGATTTAAGTGCCATCACAAAAAATTTTTAAAACGAGTTATGTGTGATGGAAAAACTTCAGGTAAATATGATAAATTATCGATGGTAAAATTTATTTGTTTTAAAGAAATTATCATGCTTACCAAATAATGTTGTAATTTAATTATCCACAAATGATAGTTTAGTTGATTAGCCTCTTGTCATAGAAGTAATATCAAATATCAACGGTTCAAATTCAAGCAGCACGTTAAACATATATAAGTTAGCATCATATGTATATATATATATATCAATGACCAATATTGACGAAGGAATTAATGCTATTAATTAGAACCTCACAGACTAAAGGACTAATGACGTAAAATTCTGACTTGACAAGTGTGATTCAAATTTGCGACACCATGAAATAAACCTATAGCTCTAGTACATATATATATATCAAGATTGATTGTTGTCATATACAAGGATCGAAATGGCCATAATTGCCTTCTTGACGATGATCTGCATAAACACTGCTGCTGAAAACGAGTTGATTAAATATCTTGACCGTGATGACGAAGCTCTTGTGCATGAGAACCGAGAACAGCAATTTCAGCTCTGGCCTTTACCAGCTGGCTCTCCGCATTGTGTATCTGTTGTTGCAGAAGGCTGATCATTCTAACACATCCGTAAACTGGATCTTGAACTCGACACTCTGCCTCAATGCAAATGGCATCTGCTGCTTCAGCTCGTAGCTCCACTGGCAGGTCCTGTTTCATTAATAACGTAAGCATTTAAATAACTCAAAACAATTGGCGGGTTTGAACTCCAGGCCTCTTGTATTTTACCAACTAAACTAGTTCGCTTCCACAAAAATATTTGGTATTTTTTAGATTATAAAACTTGAGCAAAGAAATAAAATTAACTAATGTACACAACATGCACAGGGTTTGTAAAATATATTGATAAATAATACCTGAAGCATATTTCCAACTTTGCTGGAGCCATAGATTTTGTGAACGCAAGCGAATCTATGAGGGTCATTGGCAGGGAAATAAGGAGCGAAAATGCAATCTGACGGGCATCTTCTTCTCAGATGTCTGCAAGCTGCACAGCGACTAGAAGTTGACATAATCGCTTGCAAATATCTTTACCAAGTTACGTAACCACAAAGATCCTCTCGAATGTTTCAGATATTTTTTTTCTTTCTTGAGGAAATCTAAATGGAGATTTTTTTTTAAAGGGTTTTAAGAGATTTTGTAATGTTATAGCTTGTTCATGGTATTTGTATAGCAAGTATAATTAGCTCTTTCAGAGATTTTCCAACGGCTATTTTCCATTTTTGAGAATTTGGAATTTGAGAAAGGAAAGTTTGGGAAGATGAAAATTGACTCCTATGTTATAGGAGGAATTAGAAGATTTGCAAATTGGGAAGAATAGATTTTATTTTTTCCCTTTTTGGGGCAAAAAAAAAAAAAAAAGGGTCAACACGGTTGGGCCTTTTGGGCCTTCCATACAATGGCCTTTCTCCACTTTAGACATCATGATCAGTAAAAATTCTTTGGTACGAACATTCGTAATTTAGGAAATGAGAACTTCACTTAATTATCTTTATTTAGTATTTAGTTGTTAAACATGACACACACAAAAAAAAACGATTTTCATTGGTTTTACGTGGACACAATGTAATGCTGGATCGCATTGCATTGCATTGTTTTTTACAATAATGAAAATAAATATTGAATGCAGCTTATATGTTATTCAATAGTATATGTGATTTTTTAATCTAAAAAATATGTTATATACTTGATTTTTTTGGGTCCGGTTACATTAAAATTACTTTAAGATAGAGTACTTTTTTATAATCACACGATTAAAGTTATAATGAGTTTTTATTATTTATAATTTTGTGTGTGTGATTGTGATTCGTGTTCTACCTTAGAGCAGCTCCAAAGTAGACATAGCCGATTTTTTTTCATATAAATATGTATACATGATGATTTTATTAGGTCAGCATATGAAGTCAATGCTTATGCACTTCAAATTAAGTCTATCCCAAAATTTCAAGTCCAGTGTCTAATTAAAAATATATATTAGAAAATAAATTGGCCAAACTCTTGAGAGCAAAGACTAATTACTTAATCAATTTAATAGAAACGAGTTATTATTAGCTAATTAAAACTTCTCAACTATGAGTTAAAAGTAACTTCACTCGACTTATCTAAAGCAAACGGTCTAATTCTCAAGTGACTTGAAAAGAGGCAGCCTTTTATTTAGGGTAGACACTGGAATTTATGGCTAGGTAGAACATTTTAGAATAGCACTGTTTTGCAATAGCACTGCATAATTTTTATAAATAATTGATAATTATTATATCTTTAATTTCAGAACAGAACTGCATAGATAATAAACAGAGATGGCAATCAATTTGAGAATTTTAATTAATCTTTAGACTACTTTTAAAACCCAATTAAGGCTTTGTTATAACTTTTCAAATAAAATTTATTTAAGTTGAACTTTTATTAGTAGAACTTTTATAAATAGAACTTTCACTAAAAAAAATTTAGCTGTTTTGTTGTTAATAAGAACTTTTATTAAAAATTACACAAGTTTTTTAAAGTTATGCTATGAAATAAATAATATAAGATTGTCAAATAAATAAATGATATTTTAGATAATTAAATATTTTTAAAAAGTTTTTCAATCTCTACTTCCAAAAGTTTAAAATTTAAATTTTTTATAGTAGAGACAAAATAACTTCTAAATTAAATAAATATTTATGACATTAGATAAATCATATTAAACATGTATTAAATGTATCTTCTGTGTCTAATAATTATATCTTAATTTCGAATTAAGAGGTATTTGTTGTTTTATGCAATATAACTTTAAGTAATGTTTGAAAACCATGGGCAGTACGCCAGTACCTGGTTTTGCATTGTAGTAACTGCGGTTTTATGATTTGGCATGGTGCAAGTTATTTTGAGTTAATTAATAATTATGTGATAAGTTCAAATTTATTACAATTTTTTTTATTCTTCTGAAAGAGAATAATTCATAAATTTCATTAATGGTGTTACTTCGTAAGATGCTTTTCTTCGAGGCAAAAAGCCGGCCCAATTGGCCCAACAAATGGAGCGCTGCGACGCGGGCACGTTGCTTCCACTGACCGGGACTCACGGGCTTTGTAAGAGACTCCCCGTTACTCTTCGGCAATGACTTAAAATAGGTTTAAGTTTTTATTTAATTTCTAAAGTTTTGAAAATCTAAGAAGAAAATGGAATTATTGGGAAGTATATATTTTAATGTAAGAATAATTATATATTTAAATCAATAACAATGAACTTGTAGGTACTAAATTCTTTATTTTTGCCCTATTATTGTGTAATAAGAATTTGTTGGAGAAGTCTAAGTTATTATAAATACTTTAGACGATTAGAAGTTAAGTGCCAATGATTCTTTTTTTTTTCCCCAAAAAAGTTTAACTCATTAGTGATGAAAAATTAGCGACAAGTGGCAATCTATCACCAACAAAAATGATTAATCGTTATTACTGTTAACCGTTAGTAGTTAACAATTAATGATAGTTGTCGTATTATTTTCCTAGAAAGTTGTGTCGTTTTCTTTTCAATAATTATATGGTCGTAATAATCAAACTATTAGATCGTTTTTCCACGTGTAAGCTGAATAATATCTACAGAATATCTGGAACATAATTATTTTCTTCTCAATCATTAAATAATGTTAAAACATAATTAAATATATTCAGGAAATCATTTAAAAAAAATAAAAAAATCAACTTCATTTAACTCTCATATTCTAAAACCATTTTAATAAACTAAAAAAGATTGAGTACTATAATTTCAAGATTTTTTTAATAATTTCAGCAATTAGATAATTGTCAATTTTCCACATTAAAAAAAGCAAATAAATCCCAAAATAGAAAACAAAAAAACTTAGAATAATCATTTACACAAAAGATTGCAAAATCTTCTTTAAAAAGAACTCTTTATAATCATCTGTCAATTGTGGTAATTTGCATTAATTATTAAATTTGCTCTAGATTTTCGACATTAATTACTTAAAATTTCAGGGGGTGTGAACCCTGGTGTAGATAATCTTATTGATATACTGGTTTTTTTTTTTTTAAAGAACAGATGGGTTGGAAGAAACTAAAAAAAGAAAAGAGAATTAATTAAAAAAACAAAAAGATAGAAAATTGTATACTATTGTCCGTCTTTTTAGCATTGTAAAGCAACATTGCGACATTTGTAACACCTTCTTTCAAGCCACCTTTGGCACTACCACCGTCTTCTTCTATAAATTTCCCCCTCTGCTGTTGCAAATTTCTCAGACCATTGAGTAGTGAGACTGTGAGAGAGTCAAAATGAGTCAAACTTTCTTGACAAAGCCATCTTTTGTGAGATTCAATATCTTGGTCGTGGATGATGATTCCACATCTCTTTCGATTGTTTCAGCTATACTTAAGTTTTGGGATTATGATGGTATATTTGATCAAAATCTCATTCTCTTGTATCATCATATATCATGTTTGCTAATCATCTATATTCACGCCGATTTCACAAAACATTTTGCCTGCACAAATCATCTATTGTGCTATGTTTTGCCGTTTTGGCTATCTTCTATCAGATTTATCAATAATGTTTTGACATTTTGGTTTCTCTTCTCTTAAAAATGCATTTTTTTTTCTCCTCCATCTAATTATTCTTCTGTTTCATTTGACAATTCTTTTGCATGCATGAAAGGTTTTAGAAGATTTTTTTTTTTTTTTTTTTGTTATTTCAAGCACTTCCCATCATGCTGTTGAAGCGGTGATGATTCGAGTGGTGCAAAAATCCATGATTTATCTTTCATTTTATGACCCATAAATCAAAATTTCAAAATCTTTTCTCGCTATTACCACCCAACACTGTAGATTCAATTAATTTTCCTGTTATATTTCACCATGTCTTTTAAGATTTTTTATTCAACTAATTTCTTTAATTATAGTGTTCATTAGTCATAGTTTGTAGTTATAATTTGTCTACTTATAATTAGTGCTTCATGCATATATTTTTTGGGGGGGTCTATAATAGTCACTACGTCTCCTAATTAGGTGTAACGCCTCTCTTTATTTTTTCTCACTCTCTTTAAACCATCAATGTAACTAAAAAATAATAATTTTACTCATTCTTCAAAGTAGATTCCACGCATTAATTTTTTATTTATATTATTTATAATTTTAAAAAAGGCGGGGTGAGCAAACTTGATATCGATTTCTAGTCTCCTACCGCCTCCAAAGATTTAAATTAGATAGCTAACCGAAAGAAATTTTTTGAAAACCACTAAATCAAACCTGGTTCTAAAATATATTTCATATCTTAGCTTTATTAGTATTATGTTTCAAAAAATCTTCATATAAGGCAAGTGAATGATTTGTCAGGATATATATCTATATGGGTCGACTCTTTGGTAAATAAAATGAAAAATTCAAACACTGTTATTATTATTATTATTATATTTATTTACAGTCTCTGTTGTTTCAATCAATTGCTTAGTTACTTTCATGTTTCAAGGATATATCTTTACATGATAAATAATTTTTGCATGCATGCATGGCTTTCCAGCTTTGTACAAATTAAAAGATTTCTTTTGTAGTAGTGCATCAAAGATTTAACCTTTTTCCAGGGAAGATTTGGCTTCTGCAATTAGAGTTAGTTCATACTTAGCTTTATCTATTGAACAGATGATTTTTTTTTTTCATTTTTACTTCTTTTTATGTTTGTTCCATACGTTAAATCTAATTTTCTTCTTGGTCTTGGCATCTCGTCTTTTATTACATGATGAAAGCCAGCTAGCTACAAAATGAGCCTTCACTCTCTTCATTTGTTCTCTCTAGTAATAAAGATGCATGAATCAAAAATATTAGATATACTTTTGTCGGTTAGTTATTATTATTGCATGCTGATTTTTAACAGTCCTCTTTCTTGAATTTCAGTTGTGACTGTGACTCGCCCGGTTGAAGCATTAGCTACAGTCCGGATTCAAAGAGACATCGACCTCGTCGTCACTGATCTCCACATGCCGGAGATGAATGGGATTGAGCTTCAGAAAGAAATTAATGAAGAATTCACTCATTTGCCTGTCATGGGTAAGTTTAATTTCATCAATAATTAATTAGTATTAGGAAATTATTCTTTTTAATTATGTAAAACATATACTAATATCATTATTTTAAATTAAATTTACAATTTTGTCTAATCAATTTCAATTTCAGTAATGTCCTCTGATGACCGGGAGAGTGTCATAATGAAGGCCCTAGCAAGTGGAGTTGCGTTTTATATATTGAAACCTTTGAATCCGGATGATCTCAAAAATGTGTGGCAATATGCTATGACGTACAAGAAAGCAAAATCGATTTCCATAGATGAAATTGGGAGCTTTGAACTAGCTGGCTTCTCAGCTGGTAAATTCTCTCTTGACGACATTGTTTCTAGATCATCTGTGAATGAAAGAAACAAAAACAACAAGGATTCTAAAAGGAAGGCTTCAAAAAAGGACAAAGGTAAGCAAACAAAACAGAATGCGACAGCTCCAAAAAAGCCCAAGGTGGCTTGGACTGATTCACTTCACAATCGATTTTTGCAAGCAATTAGACATATTGGTCTCGAGAGTAAGTTTTTATCTAATTAAATCATTATTTTCATTTAATTACTGACTATAATATTAATTCATCCCTTTTTTTCTTAAATGAAATTTTCTTAGAGGCTGTTCCGAAGAAAATTCTGGAATTCATGAATGTTCCAGGGTTAACGAGGGAAAATGTGGCTAGCCATTTGCAGGTTTGTAATTAGTTTTAACTCTAAATTCCACTTTGCTATTTATTCTTATATAAGCATATGAGCCTAACTCATAGCTCAACTCAAAAACAAGTTCAAGAATAGAGGATTTTCCCAAACTTATATTTTTAGCCGAATAACTAATCTCATGTATGATTTTTCCTATCATATGGATACATAGACCTTGTCCAAGTTTATGAACCTCTCTTCATTTTTTGAACCTAATGGAAATTTGTATGTCTTCTTGTAGAAATATCGGATCTTCTTGAAACGGGTTGCGGAACAAGGTGCTAGCGCAATGGGAAAGAACTTGGCGCTCAGATCCAGTTTTGCAGCCGGCCATGTCTCTATGATGTTACAAGAAGCACATGAGTTTTCACAAGTCAGAGACAAGCAGCAGCAAATGAGGACCTCAGCATTCCTGCCTGGATACGGAAGTGGTGTCTCAGCTCTCAATGGTACCACATTTGGCTCCATTGGCTTCCCAAGCCTTGGAGCTTCAAGCAGCAGCTCTGTGCCTCAGCTTGGATTGATGGGAAATCAAGCTAATTTTCCTCAATTACTCTTTGGAAACACTAGAAATCCGCTTTATAAAGCAAACTCTGCTGGCACGACATGTGGCTCATCAGGGTCAAATAACATGGAAGCAAATCCGTTGTCGCGTGGAGGTCTGGCTGCTGGTCTTATGAATCAAATGTACCAGCAAAAATCACAATCAAGGCCGAATCCCTATGATAATGATAACATCGGAGCTTCCTCTTCCAAGGGCTTTGGCATATCGGGTTGGAGCTCCAGTAGCAACACCTCAGGCCTTGATCAGAATATGGGAACTATCAGGAATAACACATATTCAAACTATGCTGGGATTCGACTAAATGATGATGGGGAGCTCATTCCAGCAGGTCAGACGAGCCTCATCAATGGCAGTGGTCTGAATGGTGGCTATGGCTTGATCACTGGGACTTCTGGAATTATGGCGAATGCGGCTTTTGGTCATTTGACGCCAGGAGCGTCTTCTTCTTCTGCCCGCTTTGATAATGCAACTTACCAGATCCCTTCGGCATTTGCCGGTGTCAATGAACAGGAAAATACTTCCATGCTGTCGCAATTGTCATCACAACAACAATATGGTCACGGAAACAATGCACAAAATGATTTCACTAATTTTGCTCCGATCAATAATGCTTCTGTAAATGGTAAGACAGCTCAACCTGAACGATTTGGCGAAGGTATTGACCTTGTTGACCTTCTGTTTGACCCATCCGACTATCAATTCCTTTTCCAGGTATTAAAGACTTATTATTTGGAATGCTAAATATTTACTCTATTAATTAAGTGTAATTTTCTTGGGCACACTTATTAAGCAATAATGACTCATTTAATTTTGTTCTTTGACAAAAATCTCATTGACTAGCAACAAGGTGGGGAAGGTGCTGTGAATCCTAACCCAGGTAGTGGCTCTGGCTCACATCAAGATGGGCTCAATCTTCCCATCAATCAATCCCAGAATCCTGATCTTTCTGAGGCATTTGCTACTGGGGATAATTTTCTTAGTCCTTGGATTGAGCCAACTCTTGAACAGGCACGTCCAATTCTTAATTAATTACCCCTTAAATTTCACACTTGATTTCATTCTGCGTTAGAATGATCCTAGTAATTTACTAATCACTTGTTCTCAATAATGCAAAATTATTGTATACACAGCTACTGGAGATTGAAGACGTTTCGGACCCAGAATTAAGCAGCAATGCGGATCCCCTGAATGGCTACTATCCAAGCTTTGACCAAAACGCCAATCAGGCAAGATTTTTAGTTTCCTCTTTTCTAGTATTATACTGCTTTTAATAAACTCAGGCAGCATCTCAAATTAATCCTAATGGTTTTATGTACGCGTAGCAGCAAGGCAGCCAAAACATTATCAATAAGTCTAAGCTAAATGGCCCGTATCCGCAAGAAAAATCTCCTTCAGGAGATCGGGCATGTCTATCGAGTGGCTCCATATAAAAAATTTCACGTTGTCGTAATTTTAATTAAATTACATTGCCTTGATAATTTGGGTTTTAATTTATTAAATTTTATTGCAGGGGTGGGATGACGAGTTCATAAACTCCCTATTCCGTGAAAACCCAAACTGAGAGAATGGCACCCAGGAAGGATTTAAATCCGGACGTGAAGAGGCTTATCCTATATACATTATGGGCGTTGACTGGATTTAGTTCTTATATATAGGTTTAATTAATAAATAGCGGTTTGATTTCGAACTGGCTTTTACCTTTGGCTTGCTGTTTGTTTAGTTTGTTTGGTCTGTAATTACAGTTTATGTCTGAGCTTGATAAGCTTACTGGACAGTGGACATGTATCCTACCTCAAGTGGGAAACTTTGAGCTTGTTATGCATCTGGTTTTATAATATGGATCTTGCTTTCAGCTTAATTTTATGAGCCATGAATCTCTCGTTCATCTTAGACTTTTTTTTAGCAATTATATAACAGCCAATGGGTGTCAACATCCTGCATTGCCTAGTGAAAAATGGTTAATGGGCTGTATATAGCGCAAAAGTTCTATAAGTATTTTTGCACTTTCGAGTGCAAGCCTAGTTCTAAATAAGAAAAGATTAAAATTATACTTACGATTAAAATTATACTTACAAACTTTTGAATAAATTATTTTTGTATAAATTGTAAAATTGATGTGGTATTATACCATTACTTGAGTGAAAAAATAAAATAATAAAAATAAATTATGTGGGTCATTTAGTGTTTGAATTCAGCCAATCATATTATATTATATTAGTTTGTACAAAAATAATTTATATAAAAATTTGTAAGTATATCATTGCACGGTTATATGTTGTACAAAAATGAATCATTAGAAATGATACCATAATCAAATCTACATCTCAGTATAGTCCAGTAAGCCTAGTATTTTGGATATAATTACCACATAATTAACGCATTGGGGGACTGGTGACTCTCAATGCCTAGTGCACAAGGTTGTCTATCCTCTAAAGGATTAGTTGCTTGGGAGTGAGTTATTACAAATGATATCATAATAGCTAATGAGACCAACTCTTCAACCATTATTTGATGAGTAATCAATTTAGATTCAGATTTTTTAGTAATTTTACTCAACTTAGATTTAGATTTGTGGTGGTACATTTATTTTTATTTTATTTTGTATGTTTTCTTTTAATTTTAAATTCTGGTGGGAATTTTTATTATCTATTCACGCTTCTAGGTTTTAGATGTTAAAGATAACATCTTTTGGAAGGTCAATCTACACAATTTTTTTTTTTTTATAAGCAATCTAAACAAATTTGTTACTATATAAATAAGAAGGAAGATCTGGCAAGGGTAGGTGGAAGATGATATGAAGGAAGAACATAAAAGATATCTTCCATATTGCTGTATTTGGTATGTGCGCCTCATTATAAAGAAACCTCAAATGAACAAGATTCCTGCCTGAATCTCAATAGATTTATTTGCCTTAACAATGAGACGAGTGGGGCAACTAAAATTTTTAGAAAACTTTTTTAAATTTTAACTAAAAATTTTATTTCTCTCATATTATCATTATCAAAATCATTTTGAAGAATATGTTAAATCTAAAATTAGTTAAAAATATTTTAAAAAATAATTTTTTAAAGAAAATTAAATTATGACCCCAACTAAAATCCTCCAAAATATGCTTATCTAATTAATTAATTTTCATCCTTACCTAAATAAAATTAAATGACTAGCATTATTACCATCTCTATATAACTTGTGACAATATATAGTGGTAGACTATTATTATTTTTATCTTTTTATTCTCTTCAAATCAGCATTACTTATCTTCATAATTTTTTATAAATATTTTTCATATAAAAACATCATAAACCCTAATAAAATTGATCAACATATACTAACATAGATATTAAAGGATTATATTCAATTGAATATGGTTTATGTTATGACATCTATTATCTTATATATATGTTATGTGAGATGTTTAATATTTGTTTAACATTTATAACTTGTAAGGGTACGAATGTAAAGATGCTAGTTTTCAATTTTTTTAGTTAAAAAAATAACTTTGTTTATCTTTAGAAATTCAAAAAAAATCATATTATTCAAATTCAGACACTTAACTCTATTCAAAATTCATATTAATTCAAGTTTGTTTAGATTTTAGAGAAAAAAAAAACCACCTTAATTTTATTATTGCTCTATTACACAGGAAATAAACAGTCTTACTACAGATTTAAAGTTCTGGATTTAGGCCTCCAATACAGGCCATCAGGTACAGTCATAGCATGCCCAACGGGCTGCAATCAGATGGCAAACTTCATGATTAAAATTAAAAAACTATAAGCTAAAGAAATTAAATTATAACAGCAAGCCGAAGCCCCAATCAAAGTCTCTCACTCAGTACGGCTGATCACGGAACAGGGAGTCTATGAACTCGTCATCCCAATCCTGCAATGACAATCAGAATTTAGAACCAAAATTGTCATCAAAAATTAAAATTTAATTTCCGTTAACATGAAATTTTTTTAAATTTAGAATTAAGTCATCTGATAGACATGCCTGATATTGTGTAGGAGAATTTTCCCCCGGATGCGGGTCATTTAGGTCAGAGTTGGCGTTGTTTTCACTGGGTTGTAGCTACAGGTTCACACAAAGAAGTAGGGTTAATGTGGGATGCTACCTGATTTTACTAAAGGGATATTATCATTTTCCCACCAAAGGTATTCTGACACATCATGTCAGTACCACGGTTTGGTAAAACCATCAATTTACCACCAAACATTTAAACTGTTAGCATTTTCTAATCATTTCATTAAAACTCAGTTAATATGTAACGGAAAATTTATAAAAGGTCAATTTTACCCCTGGAGCGTAAAAGACGATTTTGCCTTTTAAGAAGGAAGAACAACAAATGATGATTTAATTACAAAATTCATAAAAGGTTAATTACATAGTCTTTTAAAATGTCAATTTTACAAAATTAATAAAGGGTAATTTTTGCCTTTTAAGAAGGAAGAACAGCAAATGATGATTTAATTACAAAATTCATAAAAGGTTAATTACATGGTCTTTTACGCTCCAGGGGTAAAATTGACCTTTTATGAATTTTCCGTTACTTATTAACTGAGTTTTAACAAAATGGTGGGAAAATGCTAACAGTTTAAATGTTTGGTGGTAAACTGATGGTTTTACTAAACCGTGGTACTAACATGCTGTGTCAGAATATCTTTGGTGGGAAAATGATAATATCCCTTTACTAAAAGATATATAGTAAGAAAAAAACTAAAACTTACCTGATTATTAGGATTTTGATCTAATCTTGGATAATAGTCATTCAATGGTTTCGCATTGCTGTTACCCAAATCCAGGTTCATTACTTCTTGAATGTCCTGAATCTGAGCACAATATTTTTGCATTGATGAATCTGAGCACAATATTTTTGCATTGATAATAACTAGTTAATTATAAATAACTAGAATATATGTTTATATCTATATACATCTACCTCTATTAATCTATATTAATTGGGGTAACTAATTAAGAATTGGACATGCCTGTTCAAGAGTTGGTTCATTCCAAGGACCAGAAGCATTGTCAGCGAATGCGCTGGGAAGGACAGGATTCTGGGATTGGTTGATTGGACGATTGAGTTCAGGTTGATGTGAGCCAGAGCCACTACCAATGTTAGGATTCAGAGCACCCTCCCCGTCGCCTTGTTGCTAGTCAATGAGATTTTTGTTTAGGCAGCACCAATATAATTGAAATTGAGTCACTACTGTTTAATAATTGCGCCCCGAAGATTACACTTTGAACAAAGTAATTAAATGCCTAATATACTTTCATACCTGAAAAAGGAATTGAAAGTCGGATAGGTCAAAGAGAAGGTCACCAAAATCAGCACCTTCGCCTAATTGCTCAGGTCGAGCTGTGTCATCATTGACAGAAGCATTAACAGTGTTCATCAGACCAAAAGTAAAATCATTTTCCACCTTTTTGCCGAGACCGTATTGTTGCTGTGATAATGACAATGGTGGCAGCACTGAAGTATGTTCCAGTTCATTGCCAACAGCAAACCCTGCGGAAGATGAAGAGTATCCCGGAGGCAAATGATGAAATGTCGGACCTTCATTGCCAGCACCAGCATCCCCCTTGACGTTGAGCCCCACTTCACCTGCTCCAACGAGCTGATCCCCATCATTTTTTAGTCGCATCCCAGCATAATTTAAATATGGGTTATTTTTTATAGTCCACATTTTCTCGAGTCCTGATGCGCCAAAGCCCTTGAGAGATGAAGCTCCTGTGTTATTATCATAGGGATCCGGCCTTAATTTAGATTTTTGGCGGAATATTTGATTTGAATTTGATCCATTCAGAAGACCACCGGATAAACCTCCGCAAGAGAACGAATTTGTTCCCATGTCAATTAATCCTGTGCCAAATGTGGTGCCAGGGTTTGCTTGATAAAGAGGATATGTAGTGTTGCCAAAAAATGGTTGATGAAAATTATCTTGAACTCCCAACAGTCCCATATGAGACAGAGAGTTGTGGCTTTGCAAGCCAATGGAACCAAAGCTGGTGTTTCCATTGAGCTCTGAGATGCCACGTCCATATCTAGGTATGAATGGTGATGTTCTCATTTGCAGCTGCTTTTCTATTGCTTGTGCATAATCTTGTACTTCTTGTAACATCATTGAGGTACGGCCTGATGCCAAGCTGGATCTATGGTTGAAGTTCTTTAAAGCAGCATTAATACCGTTCTCGGCAACTCGTTTCAAGAAGATCCGATACTTCTACGAAAACAAATACAAACCTTCCGTTAGGTTCAGAAAATGAGGACTAATATATAGCAAGGTGGAACTATTTGTAGTTTAACAAACAGACCTGCAAATGGCTAGCAACATTTTCTCTAGTTAAGCCTGGAACATTCATGAACTCAAGTATTTTCTTTGGAACAGCCTCTATTAGAATTTCATGAGACAAAATGGGAAAATAGAAAAATTATTAGTACAAACGAAAAGAGAAAAATTATTAGTACAAACATTCTCATCTCATGTTCAGTAATTGGATATGGAAACTAATAATAGTAGAAGTTTCTTACTTTCCAGAGTGATATGTCTAATGGCTTGCAAGAAGCGATTGTGAAGTGAATTAGTCCAAACCACCTTGACCTTTTTCGGAGCAGCTGCATTCTCTCCTTCTAGCTCATCCTTGCGTCTTTTTGAAGCCTTTCTTTTAGAATTTGTTTTGCTTTCCTTTTCTTCGATCATGGATGATACAGGAACAATGTCATGATGAAATGATATTTTGTCAGCCGAAGATCCATATGCAAGGCTACTTTTTTCCTCAATGAAAATCGATTTCCCTTTCTTTGATGTAACAGCATATTGCCACACATTTCTGAGAGCATCGGGGTTCACTGGCTTCACCATGTAAAACACAGCTCCACTTGCTAGGCTCTTCATTATGACACTCTCTCGGTCATCAGAGGACATTACTGCAATTGATTGATACTTGTATGTTAATTAAACAGAATATAATTGCAATATAATACTAGCTAATAGCCTATTAGATGAGACTCACCCATGACAGGTAAATGAATAAATTCTTCATTAATTTCTTTTTGCAGCTCAAGCCCATTCATCTCTGGCATGTGGAGATCAGTGATAACGAGGTCGATGTCTTGATGAATCCGAATCATAGCTAAAGCATCAACGGGGCGTTTGACAGTCACAACTGCAATTCAAAAAAAAGAGAAACCATGAGATTTTGGGACATGATATGATGATATATATACAACATGAAATTCTTTCTATATGCGTTATTTATAAAAAGAAAAAAATAGAGGGTTGGGTAAAGTATAAATTAATATTTTAATCCTTTATCAACTCAAGTGGTCAATCAAATAGAGTTGCTTTAAAATCACTTAGGTCCATGAGGGTGATAAAATTACTTGAATTAAAAAAATAGATTTGAGGTATCACGGTATCAGTATACTAATAAATAAATAGTTATAAACCCTAGAGAAGTGAGGGAGATTTTTTATTTTTTATCTTTTTTGAAATTAATTAGTGAAATGTTTTACTAAATCAACATGCACTAATAAAAACTATACCGCGAAAAAAGATTATAATCAACTTACGAAGTATAAAACCCTAAGTGCAGGAGTTAGATCTTCACTCTAAAGTGGTAAATAAAAATAAACGAATGCACGTTGCACTAGAGAAATCTTTTGGGCAGAGCTGGAAGCCATGCATGATGCATGCAAAAGCTTAATAAACAAATCACTAAACTTGTAAAGATCCTTGAAAATGAGATTAAGAAACCAAGCAACTAATTTGAAGAAAATGAAAAACAAGAGTTAAAAAAAAAAAAAAAGATTGTAAGAAAATATTGTGCTTGAATTAATGCCTTATGTATCTATTTGAACTAATGCCTTCACTAATCTTATATGAAGATTTTTAAAACATAAATACTAAAGTCCTATTTGATATTGAGGTTGGGTAATTTAAAAGATACAACTTGAGCGTGTTTGATAAAAACTAGCAACTGTGACTTGGAAGCAAAGATAATGAAATCTCACACTTGTATGATAAAAAACCTAAAATATGTTTACTATTTTGATTAAAATTATTTTTCAAAAATTATATTTACTATATATTATCGACTTTTATTTTATATTTGAATTTTTTATCCATAACAGCTGTGGTTCAAAAGTTACAACACCTTATCACCAAACAAAACCAAGATGGAACAAAGATGAGATCTAGATAAAGAAAAGAGGAAAATGATAATTTTAAAAAAAATTAGAAAAGCATTCCACCTAGTTAGTTCGGCAGTATTGAGAGTACATGCATGAAGCCAGAGCACGTTGGAGAAATCTTTGAACAAAAAACCAAAAAGGCATGACGAAATACAATATGAAAAGCACACAAATAAATTAACTGAATCTATAGTTGTGATTGAATTGTAATCGCAAGAAATTAATTTTTTTTTTTTATGAATTTTCGATTTAGGTGTCGTAAAAGGAAAAGAATTAAAAATTCTCGAGTGTTATAATTCATCAAATCCTCACTGCTATGGAGCCGATTGGAAATAAAAAAAATATGTTCTCAAAAATTTCATGCACGCATATGCAAAATTAAGCTAGTGAAATGAAACAAACAAAGATTCTCAAGTACGTATGAGGCCAAAATATAATAATTTCAATAGGGAAAATTAGATGGGGGAAAAAATGATTTTCAGGACGTGAAATCGAATTTTCAAAAAATTATTGATAAATCTATGGAGCACAACTAAGCGCCAAAAATAGTACTCTTTCTTCTTCTCATCGGCAACTAAAATTTGATAAAATTGAAGTAGAGTTGAAAAAAAAATTAACAATAATAATTTTGTGCTTGCAAATGACCAAAATAGATGATTTTGCAAGCATGATGATTCTAATTAACAGAAACAAAAGCATGAGATTTTTATCAAATATACCATCATAATCCCAATGCTTAAGCACAGCTGAAACAATAGCAAGAGATGTTGAATCATCATCCACAACCAAGACATTAAATCTAAGAAAAGACGGTTTTGCCATAAAAGTTTCACTCATTTTGACTCCCGCACAATCTCACTACTCAATACAACCCTGAGAAATTTGTGGCCACAAAGAGCAAATTTATAGAAGAAGATGATGCTACGGCCAGAGCTGGCTTGAAAGGTAGTGATGTAAATGTTACAAAGTTGCTTTACAAGGATAAAAAGACAGACAATAGTATACAACTTTTTTTAAAGTTATTTTTTATTGTATTTTTTTAAATTTCTTCAAAACCATCTCTCAACAAAATGCGGGCTGGATATAGATAATACTATCTACAATTCGCGTACACACTCATAAGATTTTAAGTAATTAATTTGGAAATCTAGAGAAAATAGAACAATCAATGCAAATTACCACAATTGACAGGTGCTTACAAAGAGTTCTTTTTAAAGAAGATTTTGCAATCTTTTTGTTTAAAATGACTCTTCCTAGTTCGCTATTTTCTATTTTTGGATTTATTTGATTTTTCACTCGGTAATTTCACAATTATATACCTTGATGATGTTAAAATTTTTACACAAAAAATTCTAAACTTATAACATTCGGTCTTCTTTAGTTTTTTTTTTTTAAATGGGTTTAGAAGAGTATATGTTAGTTAAGTTTATTTCTTGAATATATTTAACTATATCTTTTACATTATTTATTGATTGAGAAGTAATTAAACATATTTCGGCAATTCATATTTATAAGCTTTTGAAATAGGCGAGCCTCGAATTAATTTAATAAGTGTATGGAACTAAAAATTTGAAAATTCTTTTCTACATTTACAATACTAGCACCATCTACAGATCTACTTCTCTTTTATTGTATATTCGAACTTTACTATATTTTTTTCTAACATTGAAAGTAATGATAATCAAATTAACAATCTCTAGTCCAACATATCGATAAAATTGAAATTGGTTGAAGAAATATCATACAAAAATACAAAATTAGGTTTCATTTGATGAAAATATGATTTTGTCCATATAATGTTGGTGTGACATCATCATTAGACTAATGATAGTAACGAAAATGTAATAAACTGTTATTTTTAAAAAGTTAATATAGTTAAATGTTATCTTTCAATAATGCGTATACTGATTTGTTATTTCGCAATACTCAGTGTAGTGAACGGATAATAATCCTTATAACAACTTAGATTTTAACAACATTATCTTACTATTACAATCCATAATAGGAAAAGTATGAAGAATTTAGTACTTAACAGCACATTATTGTTGATACTTTTAAATATATAATTATTCTAAAATTAAAATAAAAAGGAACTTCGCATAATCTCCATTCTTCTTAATTAAGTTTTTTTTTTAAATACTTTTAGAATTTAGTTAAACACTTTAAATTTCATATTTTGCATATAATTACATATGTTATTCAGTCGACCTACTGTATCAAGAAAATTATTGCAAAACATGAGAGATTATGGAGTACTTATGTTATATTATATCCACTTAATAATTAAATATAACTATTAATGACATGATAATTTTTTAAAATAAACACATACATGTCATACGTACATTAAGTGGTGTAATATAACGGAGACACTCTATAATCTCTTGTACAAGAACCATGAAACCATGGTCAATGAAGACACTTGCCCATATACGAGCACTCCATATTTTGGGTCAATTGCGCGGGCTTTGTGCTCCAAAGAAAAGCATCTTACACCACTAGTGAAATTAAAATCACAATATTCTCTTTTACAAGTTTTTTTTTTTTAAATAAATTTAATTGTAATAGATTTGAACATCACATAATTATTAATTGGTTCATCAAAATAATGCGTATTATACCAAATCAGAAAACCATAGTATTCCATATTGAAACAAGGTACCAATTGCCTGTGGTTTTGTAAAATTACTAAAACTGCATTCCATAAAATAAGAAATGCCTGATTAAATACGCTTTGGATACGTGTTAAAAAAAAATACTAATTTAAATACAATTGTCAGATATTATAGATACATTTATTTGAGTTTTAGATACGGTTTAAAGTTTATTTAGAATTTTTAAATAAAGTATCATTTTTTTCGTTTTTATTGTGAGATTTTCTATATTATTATCTTTTCAAATACTATTTGACTGTATGTAAGACAACAAAACCATAATTTGACAAGTTATTTTCCTCTTTATTCCATTAGATAAATTATTAGTTCTCTTCAATGACTATGAATGTGATCGACTCTTTCTTAAACCAAATTATAAAATAAGAAGACAATAAATAAATGGGTCATTCTATAAATCAAACACGAGTTGTGTAAATAAAACATAAGATATGTAAGTTTAAAGTAAAATTTGTTAATCAATGTAAGACTTGTAAATAGTAGGATAAACAAGTAAATTAACATAGAAGTGGCAAATTATTAGTAAATAAAATAAAAACTTATAAATGTAACATGAAACTTGTAAATCAACATTAAACGTAAAATAAAACATAAATTGTGTAAACGAAACATAAGACTTATAAACGGAAAGTAAAGCAAGTAATCAAGAAAATAGTGGTAAAATAATGTATTATTGGCAAACAAAACAAAAATTTATAGATATAACATAAAATTTGTTAGTCAATATTAAGTGTAAAATAAAATATAAAGGATGTAAATGGAATGTAACATAAATAAATTAACATGTGAGTGGCAAATTGTTGTATCATGGTAAACAAAATAAAAACTTACAAATATAACATAAATTTGTAAATCAACAACAAGTGTAAAAAAAGAACATAAATTAAGTAAATTAAACATAAAACTTGTAAATGGAATGTGAAATAAGTAAATTAATATATGAATGGTAAATTGATGTATTAGTAAACAAGACAAAAACTAATAAATGTTATATAAACTTGTAAATAAATATTGAGTGTAACATAAAACATTATGTAAATGAAACATAAGATTTGTAAATGAATGGTAAAATAAGTAAATTAACATAAAAGTGGTAAATTAATGTATTATTAGTAAATAAAACAAAAGCTTACAAATATAACAGAAAACTTATAAATCAACATTAAGTGTAAAATAAAACATAAATTATATAATGGAATATAAGACTCATAAATGAAACGTAAAATCAGTAAATTAACATAGAAATGATAGAACTAGTGTATTATTAGCAAGCAAAACAAAAACTTACAAATATAAAATAAAACTTATAAGTCAACATTAAGTGTAAAATATAGTATAAATTCACTAAATAACATATAAAACTTGTAAATGGAAGGTAAAACAAGTAAACTAACTTAGGAGTGGTAAATTAATCTATTATTGGTAAACAAAATAAAAACTTACAGATGTAATATAAAACTTTTAAATGAACATTAAGTGTAAAATAAAACATAAATGGAGTGTAAAGTAATGATAGTTTTGGGTTATATAATACATGTGACGATTTATGTGAAATTTATTAAGGATAAAATTTATTCTTAAAATGGAGTTTTGAAAAACTATTATTTTCATGTTTCTCAGAGTTATTTATAAGATAAAGTGATTTTGCATCATTTTAAACCTACTTAATTGCAACCTAAATGACCTTTAAGTACAAATAAGAAGAAAGTTTGAAACTACATGAAATATGTATAAAACTAAAAAATAGATCTAATTTTATTGATATATAATATATGTCTAGTAATATACAAATATCTTTTGAAACTACATGAAGTATGTATAAAACTGAAAACTAGATCTAATTTTATTGATATATAATATATGTCTAGTAATATACAAATATCTTTTTACTTTACATTGGCTTGATCCACATCAAGAAAAATAATCTTGCTTAATTAACATGTGTAGTAAATGAATACTGTAATAGAAAATGAAAAAAAAAAGTTTACAAATGTCCTAGGAAAAAAAATAGAATTTATGGTTAAACCAATTGAATAAAATTTATTCCTTATTTTCAATACAATTTTTTTTTCAATCAATGAGTGAATTTTTCTTTACTTAATTAAACTAAATGAATAAAATATTTTTGCATGATTAAAGTTTAATATTTACAAGTTTTATGTTATTTTTACACGTGTTTATTTTGTTTGTTATTTACTTAAACATCAATTTACTACTCTTGCATTAATTTACTTGTTTTATCTTTTATTTATTAGTCTTTTATGTAATTTACAAAATTATTTTTATCATGCATTGATGCCGTACTTTTAATCACTGCATTATAAAATTTTATAAATATTAACAAAGGGTTTGCAAAGGAATTATATTTGATTTGATATTGGAATTGTCCTTAATACCAAAATACTCTCAAGTCTCGACTTATTTTAATAATAAATATTTTTTTAAAATTAAAAAACTTTCTGGATGGAAATAAGCCGACCCACCCCACCAAAAGTTAAGTATAAAGAAGTATTTCCTTTGTATTAAGTAAAGATTTGGCCCATCAAAGGGCCAGATCAGCAGCCCTCTAAGATTAGCAATGTGTGCCAATCTATTCTCAACATAAATATTTGAGTGGTCTGATGATTTTGAGATATCAAAATTGGGTTGAGTATCAAATTTTACTAGCTTGTGATCTAATAGTTTCTACTTTTGAGCCATTGTGACTATTGTAATGTTTGAAAAATTATAATGTGTTTGATTATAACTCTGTTATTTAGGCGTTTTGAATTTTTATATGCTATTGAATTTGAATGAATTGACTACAAGAAAGTTTGAGTTGACCATGTTATGGTTTTTCATATGTTTAACTTCTTTTGTGAATCATTGGAATTAAATTTGTCTTCAACTTTTTAATCCACTATTACAGGGATCCTTATAAGCTAAAGAATTAGAGCAATTAGCATGACTGCACGAGTTTGATAATCTACTGTTTCTGGAAAATTAAGGGGAAATAAATGTTTAACGCAATATGATGATGAATATTTTTTGTCAGTGAAAAGTTCTTTTAGAGAATAAAATTTGTTTAAACGATAAAACAAGAGAGGTGAAAGATAGAAAAAAAAATCATTGGAAAGTGAGAAAAGGATTGTGGGTATTTAAAATCTTAAATATTAATTTCATTAAATCCAAATCATTGATTGAGACTTGGCTATGTTGCAATTGTGGCACCGTGCCACAGTTGCAACCAGTCATTGGATCCACTTGGATCCATTGTTGCACCTCTCCATCCAAGTGGATCCAATGATTGGTTGCAATGATCGTCCCTTTAAAAAAAAAAACAAAAACAAAAAAAGGGGCTCTTAAACAAAGAGTTAACTGTTAAGAGGGCACTAAACGGGAATAATTAGTCCCGCACATATCATGAATAAGATACTGATTAACACTAATATGAGAATTAGTAAAATTGTAAAGGTTAAGAAGGAGGTCATAGGCATAATCCGCAAAGTATTCTACTACAAAATTCGCCTCTCCGTAAATATGGTTGACCTTAATGTGCCAGATCCTCTACATGAACTCCTCAATCACCCTCTCAAGCCGCAAATACTCGTGAGTACGTCATTTTCAAATAATTACTAATCAGCTAAACAACACAAAAACTATCAACTTCAACAAGTAGCCAAGGAATATCACAATCCCAACACACAAACCATTGATTGTCTATTAATTTAATGCTATGTTTACTTGCCGGATTCAGGAATGGGAATCCGAAATCAGAATCATTCCCGCATTTACTTGCTAAAATAAGGAGCAGAATCAGATTCATTTTCGTGGACCCTACAGTAATTTGGGAATCAAAAATGGGAGTTTGATTCCCAAGGGGGGGCTTGTGAATCAGACTCCTATTCCCTGCATTTCCCATTCTACCCACGTTAATTTTGTATTATTCCATAAATATCCTCACTTTAGATAAAAAATATAAAAAGTGAAAAATAAAAAAAAAACAAAAAAATCCCTAAAACCTAAACTCTCTCACCCGTGCCTCCCAATCGAATGCCATCGGAGCTGCTTCCATCACCATCGCAGCCATCACCGTCTTTGTCGTCGTGGTTCGTCGACTGTGGACAGCTGCTCGTCGCCGGTTTCATCTCCATTGGGCCGCGTCGATTTCGTCACCGTCTCGATTTCGCCCCCATCTCATTTCGTCTCTGATTTCGTCTTTAATGGCGACGGTTCTGATCTGATGTTGCTGCTACTGCTAACGACGATGATTGTCGTTGCCGTTGTTGTTGATGACGATGACAATTGAGATTTTGATTGTTGCTTTTTTTTTTTTTGGGAAATGGATTATTTTTGTTGATGATGATTATTTGGGAAATGGATTAATTTGTTGATGATGATTATTATTATTTTTTGGAAATGGATTATTTTGTTGATGATGATGAATCTGATTATGATTATTATTATTTTTTGAAATGGATTATTATTTTGATGATGATGATATTTTTTATTTTGATTATTGTTATTAATTTTATTATTATTATTAATGATAAATTATAATTAATTAAAAAACTAATAATATATGAATATAATTAATTAATATATTAACAGTAATTTTAATAATAATAATAATAATAGTTATTATTATAATTAACTAAGGGCATTTTAGTAACTTGAAACAATTCAACCTATTCCGATTCCGATTCCTGCAGCTCAAGTAAACAATTTATTTTGATTCTCATTCTCTATTCCCATTCCAGCTCATTCCCATTCCAACTCATTCTGATTCCAGCCCATTCCGATTACTGACAAGTAAACGCAGCATAAAAGTTGTAAATTACTCTAAATTTAAATGTAATTTAAGTGGTTGCTGGTCCGCCCTCTTAAATCAAATAATAAAAAAAACTTGAGTGTTGCTATGGGCACCCCTCAAAAACCGACTCTAAATACTTTTGCTAAAACTACCCCATTAAATAATTTAAAAAAACGTTCTCATTTCTAAATATATCTACTTTTATTTCATAAATACCCATACTTTACAGTGCACACCCGATCCTCACAACATTTTAGTATAAATCATCATGCATACCTCCACCAAATCAAAGCCTCCCACCCACTCTTGCTATTCTCAAATCTCACCCCAATTCTAAGTTTCTAAGAACAACTATGTTTTTGTTGTATGGTTGTTAATTACACTGGGTTATGTTTGTAAAATTTAACATTTTAATAGTCAGATTAACAAGGATAATAAACTAATCATACAACAATTCTATTTGCGATTACGAAAAATAGGAAAAAGGAAAAAAATTAATCTACATAAAATTATCTTATTGATATACTGAAATTTACTTTTACAAGAACATAGAAAGAAATTTAAATATGATTTAAAGTTAAAGTATATATGTGCGAGCGTGTGTGTATTTATATCACTGTTGTAAACTCAAGAAAATATTAGGGATGACAATGGGGTGGGGTGGGGTGAGTGTGGGGAGACTTACCCCAATCCCCACGTCATTCCCCAATAAATTTAGTGGGGGTGAGGATAGGAAATCCCCATGTGAGGAATGATTTCTCCATCCCTACTCTATTCCCCAATTATTTATTTTGTCGTAAGTATAGATATATTATTTTAGTAAATTAAAAATTAGAGACTTAAATAAAATCATCACTATATTATAAAGTACTTAAATTATTTAAAAAAACTCCAAAAGTTTGAAACAATATCTTGAAATGTTATCAAAATTGAAAAAATGTTTGAAGAGGGTAGCATCTTAAGAGAGGAAATAAAATATAATAATATTTTAGGGTGGAATAAGAATTATATTGCAGGATTTTCTTTTAGTTATAACTTATCTATAGTTGGTAAAAAAAAAATTTATTAATCAACATTGTAATTGATAAAATAAAAATTAAAAAATATTTATATATTATGGGGATTGAGGTAAGGGTAGGGTGAGGAGTACAAACCCAAACCCTACCCCATTAAGAATTTGAGGATTAATTTTTCCTCATTCCTTAAAAATTATTAAAAATTCATTACATTTGGGGTGGGGCTCTATGGGACCCCAAACCTTTGGAGAACTTTGTCATCTCTAGAAAGTATTAATAAAATAAAAATCTTGGTTCGGATTTTTCGATCAAGATTGTAAGAGAGTGTGTCATTCATTCATTATTTTGTTGGTTGGATTCTGAGGGTTCAGAACTCCTGCTCTTAACAAAACAGAAAACATACTTTTATTGACTTTATAGTATTTTTATGTAAATTTCACTGAGGACAAAACTGTAAATATGCTGAAGGGGTTTGATGGGGATTTTCGAGGAGCTCCATTCAAAAACAAGACAGAGAGAATGTATCTGTAATTGGGCTTCAAACACAGGCCATCCCTTATAGTCTCACTAAACCCAATCATCACCTATCCAATTTTGCACCGAAAAAACGAAGCCTTTTTTTTGGGGGGGGGTTTGTGTGCGAACAGACTTGGTCTCCAGACCCCAAAAAAAAAAAAAAAATCCTGTATTGAGTGTGGGATTCAGAACAGATTTACAAATGTATTACTAGAAAAATTGTATTGGTTCTACACAAGAAATATGAGGATTACAATCTACTTCTACCATTTTTTTTTTCCTGAGCATAGACCAATCTGTTGTATTGACATGATATTTCTTGTGTAGAACTGAATTTTTTCCTGGCCAACTGAATTTTTAAATTCAGGTATTCTATGATAGTGTACCTTTAACTTGTTCATATAATGCCCACAACAGGATGCCAATGACGGTATCTCTAACCAAGCTCTTTAGAAGACTAGCAATCCAGCCATTTGAGCCATCCCCAGATGATCTTTTGCCCGCAAGGTCTCTAAATCTCAAGTTTCCCTGATCTGATACTAATGCATAAATTACCCCATTCATATGCCCCTTTCCAATCACGCCCACCACTTTCTTTGAGTTGTTCACTGCCTTGCTCCGTTTTAGAGACCATGCAAGATACTGAAGAATAAAGCAAAATATGTCACATCATTAGAGGGCCAAATTTGGGTCTTCGTAGTTTATCTAACAAGAATACATGTAATTTTCCTACAAAATCATGATTCATGTGACAAAATCCAAGAATAACTTAAATTATAGCAAACCATAGAACCAAAATCATTAAAAAAAAATTCATCCATGTTAAAAGTCAACAACACTTCAGCTTGTTGATGCCTTTTTCTTGCTCAATGACAATTACCGTGTCTCGTTCATGTATAAGAGGCAGCAAAAGGGATGGACATGAAAAGCTTAGCTTCTTGTAAAGCTGAAAAGTACTATCATCAGGACTTGGTTCCTGCATATCAGATATAAGAGATCTTTAGACTAACCAATATTACATGTAATCAAGCTTTGCACAATAGTCATAACTTCAAAGAAATGTAAATCTCAAATAACTAGGATTCAAATACTAATTTCTAATTCAAGATCCAGGGGCTCATCACTGCTTATCATCAACGCTTCCTGTATCTACACGGATTGTAGTGTAGATACTTTCAACAATCCATTTCTTCCGCTTTCAAGGTCCATCACTCTATAAGATGGTACTAGAAATTGCAGCTAACATGCTACTCACTGAATTCTACCAAGACAAAAGAAATAATTTTGACACATGTCAAAAATTGAACAATTGTGGTTGTGTAGGCACTTGGTCAATTGACAGGAAAAGAAATGCAGGACATCTTTGAGTAAGAGAAAGACCTTGAGATTGTCTAAAGACATGTCCGAAGGCAATGTTATCCCCCGAATAACATTGATCAGTAAATTAAGTTTCTCGTTCCACTTTAGAGAATTCCATGCCCTTTCAAGCTGAATGATCAGAAAAAACAGCATAAAATACATTAGTTTCTTGTTATTTAACACATTAACCATGTGCAAATAATACAACCTCAGAAAAGAAAATTACTAAATATAGCAATTACAGCCATATTTTTCAAAAAGAACCTATTTGTCCAATCACCATATCAACGAGCCAAATACATAATTTAAACTGGGCATACAGTTATTTCGATTGGTCGATCCCCCAAGACAATTTGAGCACCAACTTCTTCTGCTACTTTTCGAGCAGCACGGAACTGCAAATCATGTAACAATTTCGTAAATTGAAGACACAAAATTCAAGTTTTTGGCATTGCATTGTAGCAAGCATATTCTTTCCAGTATCCATTACCTCGTCCCCAAAAGGCCGGTTGACATCAGAAGAAATTTTAGATGAGAAGAGGGCCAAAAGTAGGCGTAACGCTAGAGCTGTTTGCCCCCCTGCCATTCACACGAAACATTATGTAACTTGCCTCCACATTCATCTTCATATGACATGTGTTTGGTAAACAAATTGGAACAGGAAATTAGTCCTCACCCAAGTCTATGCTCCGACCAACAGCACCAAAAAACCCAGTGCCACTCAAGGAAAACATATTTGACCTTAACTGTTGATCATTCTCCCCCCCATTAGAAGTGTACATAATCCCAGCTCTGAAAATGATCTGTCCGGTAATTGAAGTCAAATTGTGGAATGAACACAAACATACATAATTTTGAACTAATTACTAGCTAACCAAGAATGAATATTAGCAAAAACAAAAATGGAAATCAAGCTCGCCTGCTTCTGCAAAGCTCCACAACAACATTATCGGGCTTGATAGCCCGCACAACTCGCTCCACGTCAGCAGCTGAATCTTGGGAAAGATGAGTGGTCCCAATCAGCCAGATGTTCTCCGGTTCAACAAACTCCGACCTCCAAGCCGGCACGGGACCGAATTGGCGCTTTTGTATGAGAACCAAGGTGCCGTCATCAGCCAAGTTTAGCAACTCGGGGCAAGCTTTGGCAATTGTGGCTTGGGAATCTGACAGAATCTCTGTCCGGAAATCGAAGTCTTGCGGCGGAGGTTTGATTGAAACTTTGAATGGCTTTATGGGTTTAGTTGATAGGAGATTTGGGTTCGCCGAAAAGATGGGGAAAGTTGCTTTTTGAAAGGCCTCCATTGAAGTCAACCGAAGCAAATTCGATTCGTAAGTAGTAAGCCTTTTGAGAGACTCCGAGTTTGGATAAGGTAACCAAATTTTAACGGCAATAGTCTATGGAGCGAACAGACCGGTGAAGCGGCAAATCTAATGACTAATATTTGTTAATCATAAAGATTCCTTTGTGTGTATTTTTATCGTGACGCCGTGGTAAATTCAAACATAGCAACAAAGTTTAATATCCCAGGCTAGTACCCACGTTAGTAGTATGTGTAATTAATTAGAATTTCACTAGATTTCGGATTGTACAATAAGAACTAAAAAAATATATATTAATTTTTAGGGTTGTTTTTGTTAATAGAAATATTCATATTTGAATCAACAAGTGATAATTTTTTTTTTTAAAGGGAGAGCGAGAAAAGGAAATTGTTGAGCGTGGGACAAAATTTCGTGTAAAGATATTGGACTCAGCAAAGAAGTAAGAAGACAGTTGGTAGCGATATCTAAACCGATGACTTAATGAATTAAAATTTGAATGGACATGTATTCATCCATTTAAGTGTAGTCGATTGAGTTAGAAGCAGCATCTCGGGAGCTGCAATCAATTGACCAATTTTGACCTTGAAGCCTCACTTTTGGAAGGAGTGCAATGATTGGATGACGACGACCACCTATATTTGTGAATTAAACTTTTGTTAAATTTATAATGTAATTTCAATAACGACACATGTCAATAAATCTTTAAAGATCTTAAAGAATTAGAAGAGAAAACGCGTAGGAGAGGATCTGGATCCCAGTTAGAGTTTGAAATATATGATTAAGAGATTATGGAAATTAATCTTCTTTTAAATATTTAGAAAAAAAATTGAGTGCACCTCCACCATGGCAACATTGGAGAATTGGAGAGTGACCAAGTGAAAAATGAGAAGATACGTTTTAAGTTGAGGTTGGGTGGGTCGGGGTGCATTTAAAGAATGCAAGTTAATCTGATGTGGCCATGTGGGGTTTACGGGTAGTAACTATCATGGGGAAAAAAAGGTGCTCGTCCCTACAGTCGGCCCACGCGTCGTTATGGATGGAGAAAGCCCACCGCACGGCTTGCTGGAGCCACCGTATCCAAAAGTAGCAAGCATTATACAATTATTTGTTTATTTATTTATTTTAAGGAAAATCCGAGAATTATTGACTGGTGATATGATATGTGGGGGGCGAACACGTGGGCCTCTGAGTTGATTGATTTGACAATTTTATTACATTTTCACTGATGACGATTTGACGAAATTATTGTATATATCACGTGAAAACCTTTAGAGAGCTTTGTGTTTTTTTGGTTGTATTTTCTCGACTGTTGTTTTTTTTGTAACAACTTGTTCAGTAAATTCCCCAAACATACGTACAAAAAAAATGAAGAACACATCTTAATTCCCAAATGCGAACTTCAAAATTTAGCAATAAATCGATGAAAGTGATTGGCATAATATGTGTATAAATGGAAGAGATTCTTACTCTCCGTGTTCAAAAATAAAATAGCGTTTATATTTTAGATTGGAGTGAAAATCTTGAAAATTAAGAGTGAGGAGTGGGAGTGAAAGTGAGAGTAGGTTGTTTATTTATACTGGAATAGAATTATGGAATTGAAACCAGAATTTAATTTATGTGTTTATATTGTCTTGGATTAGGAGTAAATGGTTTTAAATTATAATTTTATCCTTATTTAAAGAATTATAATTTTTAATTACAAAATTAATAAAAAATATATTTAAAAATAAAATATTTATTTTATTATATTTTTAAATTAATAATAATTATTAATATTCTTAATTATGTAAATCATGAATTTTTATTAATTTTAATTTGAATTATGTAAATAAAAAATTATTAATAATAGCAACACCAATGAAACATTATTATTGATAATATAGTACAAAAATTAATATTTTCTTAGAATAAAATATTTATTATTATTAATTAAATAAATATAATAATATTATTTTAAAATAAATATAATAATATTATTTTAAAATAAATATAATAATAATATATTTTCAAATAAAGATAGAATATAGTAATATTATTAATTCTCTATGAGTGTAATAATATTATTTTTATGTAATTTTAACTTAGAATCAATGTAAATTATTATTTTTAATTAAATATAATAGTATTATATTTAAATATGTTTAATATTATTATTTTTAATAAATTTAATTTATAAAAGAATATAATAATATCATTTAAATAAATATAATATTTGTATTTTATTAAATTTAATAGAATGAATATGTTTATTATTTTTTAATAGATTTAATTTATAAAATAATATAATAATATTATTTAAATAAATATGATGTTATTTATTTTATTTTATTAAATATAATATCTTATTAAATATTTTTTTTATTTTATTTTAAATATAAAGCTAAAAAGAGAAGAGGGAGGAGTGGATTCCCACTGCCAAGTTCCACCTAAGGGTGTCAACAAAAGCCCACCCGGACCGGACTCAGGCAAAACACGAACTGCATACACAAAAAAACCAAATCCGGGTTTGAAATTCTCAAACTCGGACATGCCCGGGTCTGGGCTCAACACCAAAAACTCAGAACCTGGACCCAATTTCTTAATAAATTAAACAAAGAAAATATAAATATATTATATATAATTATATAATTGTGAATTTATGATATGTTGGATGTTATTTAGATTTATTGTGTGATTATTGTGTTGTTGGATTTATTTATTTTTATATAGATTGAATGAGTTTAGGTTAGAAATTGGATGAATTTAGGTATTAGAAAGTAGATTGAAATTTTTTTAATTTATTATTTGTGTAAAATTTGCATTGTTAGTATGTTATATATTTGTATTTGATTATTTTCTTTTTAAAGCTTGAGATTGAATGAGTTCATTTGACTATTTTCTTTTTTTAAAATTTGCATTGTTAGAGAAATAAAAGAAAACAATTGAAGGAAAAAAAAATTAAAGTTATCACATGCGGGCTTAGAAATCCGGATAAAAAACCTGTGCCCGGGGGTGCCAGGCTTGAGCCCGGCCCCCACCCGAAAAACTCAGGTTTTAACCTAGGTCCGGTCTTGCGTTTCACTCATCCAATCCGGTTCTGAGCAACACCAAAACCCAGACCGAACCTAGATTTTGCCAAGCCTAATTCCACCTCCCCCATGAGTGGGAATCTCACTCCCCACTCCAAAATTAAGTAGGGCTTACGGAGTGAAATTCCCAAAAAATTATAAATAAATACTGGAGTAAAAGAAATTCACACTCCTCACTCCCACTTGAGAAAGTAAACACTAAGTAAGTCCAGTTCATGTGGGTTTTATGTATCATTCAAATTGTTCATGTGGATTAGTAGATTTGTACGTGAAATTAAAGATTAAAATGAAAAAGTTAAACACGAAGCCAATGTGGGGTTAAATATTCTCAAAGATGCAGCCAAATACGGTCCGAAATATCTCCTTAATTTCCTCGAGGCTGTCAGTTTTGGGGACAATAAACTGCTTCTTGAATGTCTTTAAATTAAGATGGGCCAATATGTTTTCGTATAATGCAGAACCAAGATTAAATACGAGGGTTTTTATTTTTTATTTTTTACCTAAAAAATCATACTTTAATTTTATTTATTAGATTCATTTAATTTGTAGTTTTAAAGTTTAAAACTCATTTAATTTGTAGATTTAAAGTTTAAAACTAACTCATTTATCTATCATTGGATTGGATGGATCCAATGAATAAAAATTTTAACCGTGATTTAAAGCAAAAAATTTAAATCAAGAGAATTTTACTCATTAAACAATTTATCATTAACTATGAAGCTTCTTCTACTTCTTTTTTTCTTTTCTTTTCTTTTTATTTTAATTAAGAAGGCCAATATATTTTGAATATTTCATATTCAAATAAAGTAACCTATCATTCATTGCAATACTTTATTATTATGGCCGCCTCATACTACCTATCTTTTGGACAAATACAAATTAAAGATTTCTTTTTCAATAATGGGATGTCTTTTCAGTTCCAATGCGAAATAAGTATCCCAACTAAGATAACACCATTAATTTAATAGACTCATGTGCTAATCATTTTCTGTGTCTTATTATTTCTTATCCAAATAATAAAATTCTATCAACGTTTAGTTAAGATATAAACTATTTAAATATCACAACTAAGTAAATATAAAATTACTCATTTTATATTAAAAGAAATTGAGACAATTTTTAAATAAATAAAGCCAAAAGAATTAATAGACTTCATACTTGTAAAGCAATAGAGTTATCTTGTGTGCATTTGTCAAACATTGACTGAATTATTCAACTACCTAATTTTGGTTTGATAAATTTCAGTTAGTAGTTCAAATCAAATGTGCATGATTTCATTAAATAAATATAAGTACACTACAATATTTTCCTTTTTCCGAATTATAAAAAATTGATACTACAACCGAGTCTAGAGAAATAAATTAGTGTTTTCATCTACCTCAATCATGATAGACTAAAACAAAATGAAAAATACTCGCTGCTCTAGGGATAAAAAAGTCAATGACCGTAACCAATAGGAGAGATTGTCAATTTTCCTCCCTACTAAAATCAATACATACCACTTATCTCCTATAGTTTTCATAATAGTCAATAACCTCCTAATATATAATTTTGCAGTAGTACTCTTGTTCTTAAATACACTTTTACTCACATTTATCATAATTTAAATAAATCATATTAATGAAAATTAAAATAAAAAATTTAAGTACTAGAAATAAGAAAATATATTTTTGGAGTGAATAAAAAATTAATGACATGATTTTTTTATATTTTTGGTTATTTTTAAATATTTTTATAATAAACATATATTTTATATTTCTAAATTAAATTATAAAGCTAATGACCCATTTACTTCTCTTTTCCTCTAAATTTTTGGTGTCAAGAGAGTTATTTACTATCATGAAAATTATAAAGGAGCAAGTGATATATATTAATTTCAGTAGGAGAGAAATCGACATCCTTCCTAACCAATACCATTGATGCTCTATCCATTTAAATTTCAAGTGTTCAACTTAACCAATAAAAATTAAGTGAAAATAACAATCTACCAATAAAAATAAATAAACCTATAATCAACATAAGCAGTAAGCATGACCTACATATCACGATCACCATCATCAATAATAAATCAGCAAAATCAAACGTGCTTTAAAATCTTCAAATATTCAAGCCAACAAAGTCGATCGATCGATCGATGGATCAATGGCCAAACCAGACGGGTTACAGCTAATCAGTTGAACTTTTCGCTCTCCCAGGCGAGTAATACGTGTTCCCACTGTAACTTCAGTTTGCGGTCGCATCAACCCAAATTCAAAAGAAAATTAATAGAAACATCCCTAACTTTTAACCAATTTACAGAAATTATCTAGCTTAAACTTTTCTTACTTTTGTTTTCTAAACAGTGCATTTTGAACAGTAATACTTCCAAACGTGAAGATGGTAAAATAATTGCACGGTCGACAACCATTAGTAGGGGTAGGCATCGGATCGGATTCGGATAGATCCGATCTGATCCGAATTAATTCGGATCAAATTCGGATTTGAAGGCAAATCCGATTGAATGAAATATGTGCGATCCGATCGGATTTGTTTCGGATCGGATCAGATTCGAATCAATCCGAATCATCCAATCGGATCTGCACTGTTTAAAAAAAAAAACACTAAACGCGAAAACAAGCAAACAACTAAACCTATGTCACAAGTTCGTCTGACTTAAGTCTGTCAGTCACAGGCTCACAGCCAACCACATAAACAACAAACGATAGAGCAAGCAGTCGAGCAAAAGCAAAACCAGCCTCATCTCGTCGTCATCTGTCTTGAACCCATTAACCCACCGGCGACAGTCCAACGACCACGCCACAGTCAGCACATCCTCGTCCGTCTTCAAACTCAGCCGCGGCCGACACCGATCGACTGGAATCTAGCCGAATCCGAGCCGAACCAAGACAAATCTGAACGTCAAACCCAGTTAATCGACAGCTGCAGGGAACTGTTATGGGTTGGGAATAGTGAACAAAACCCAGTTAGTCAGTTGCTTCGCGAGCAAAAGCAAAACCAACCTCATCCTGTCATCCGTCTTGAACCCATTAACCCATCGGCAACCCGCGAGTCCAACGACCACGCCACTGTCAGCACAGCCTCGTTCATCTTCAAAACCAGCCGTGGCTGACACCAATTGACTGGAATCAAGTCGAATCCGAGCCAAACCAAGGCAAATCTGAACGCCAAACCACATGCAGCTAACAACTAACACCATTGTCATTTCTCAATTTGTTTTCATTTTCTATTTCTTTTAATGGTTAGTAAGTTTTCATTAATCATAGATTTCATAAATTTTTGTGAGAATTGTCAAAAAGGTCCAAATCCAATTTCAATCCGAATTAATCCGAATCCAAAATATAATCTGAATCCGAAAATTAATCCGAAATCCAAACTCATCTGATCCAATCTGAATCCGAATTATCCGAAATCCGATCGGATTCATCCGAATCCGAAATTGCCCACCCCTAACCATTAGGGTTGCATTCTCTTTTCTTATTCCATTTTTTAAGAAAGCCAAACTGTTAATCGGTAACTAAATTAACTAGTTTGGTTTATTGCTTGTATTTTATTTTACAATAATAATATGCTTGCTTAATTGAGAATTTCATATACTATTTAATTGGCTCAAGTGATCGCTAATTATTATCACTTCTCATTGAAATGATAAAATTTTACAAGTAACATATCAGAAGGGATTCAAATTTAAGTATCCCAATTCATGAAGCATAGCATCACTCTTCATTTTATTTTATTTTTTATGAGTCTGAATAGATTTGTGATTGACATATAGGTCACTCTACGATACCGTTATAAAAATTACAACATCAATAGTGGTCTAAATATTAATCATTAGATTTAATCAACAGTTCATTAAAATAATAGTTAGTTGGGATAATATTTTAATTTCAATTATTAAAAATTTAAATTTACTAATTAACAAATCTGTTAAACATGGCTTTTAAAGATTAAATAATAACAAGAAACACGTATAACTATTAATACTTCTATTTTTCCTTTCAAAATATATATATTTTAATATTAACACAACTCAATCTTAGTTTTATTATCTCATTTTCAACAAAATTTTACCAGATTAATGAATATTGCAACAATTAATTCAAATCAATCTTTGCCAATGAGTAGTTTCCCCAAAAAAAAAAGGACAATGAATAAAACTAAAAGTTCAAAATTATATTGTCCCAATTACAAATGAGAAAACCAGTTTGAATTAACATGAGTTGTTAGAGATTGAATAATCAATATTTGTTATTTACACATCTAAATTAATTTATATATTTGCATACTTAATTTTTAATTTTGTTGGTGATTTAGAAAATATTTATGGAATTGTTAAAAACAAAATTATATCCATGAACTTGAATATTATCTGTTAATTATTAAGTAATTAGTTATTTATCTACTAAATTAAATCAGTAGTGAAAATTAAAGAATTTAAATCCAAGGGTCCATAATGCCATAATGACTCTATTATCAATACTGTAAAAATTCATATAGCATCATAGGAAATCCTTGTAATAAATATATATAAATTATAAATTAACCTTAAATCTGGGCCAATTCTGTAAATTCTTAAAAAAAGGACAAAAACGGAAAGAAGACCACAGCCGCTTTAGCTGGGTAGGGGTCCGCGAATTCCCCACGCTTTTGCCCCATCATTTACTTCTCCTTAAAAACCTAACAATATTTTTCAATTGAATTTGTATTTTATGATCATCAAAAATTTTTATACAAATCAATCAGACACATGATTTTCAGTTATAACTATCACAGTACATGTGATAGTCATATATATGGCTGATCCTCATCAAAGAGACCAGCAGCCTCCAGTTACAGAGCCACCAAAACTGTCAAAACCTAGCATCCAGGTTCCTGAACTTGAACCAGCGCCAGCACCAGCAGCTTCTTCTTCTTCTCCTTCTTTATCATCACCATCAAAAGGTAGGCACCCGAGCTATCGAGGGATCCGAAGCAGAAGCGGCAAATGGGTGTCCGAAATACGGGAGCCACGTAAAACGACGCGCATTTGGCTCGGCACGTATCCCACGCCGGAAATGGCGGCAGCGGCCTATGACGTGGCGGCGCTGGCTTTGAAAGGCCCCGAAACTCCATTGAACTTTCCTAATATGATTATTTCGTACCCAATACCGGCTTCGACGTCGGCGAGCGACATACGCGCGGCTGCGGCACAGGCTGCTGCTGCAAGGGGTTCTGGGTCTGAACCGGGTCCGGTTCAGAAAGAGAGTAAAGAGAGTGAGGGTACGTCGAGTAGTACTTGCATGGGGCAAGAGTTCGTTGATGAATATGAGCTATTGAATATGCCAAATTTGCTAGTGGATATGGCAGAGGGAATGCTTGTGAGTCCACCGAGGATCGATACGCCGTCGTCTGATGATTCAGCAGGGAATTCTGCCGAAGAAAGTTTATGGAGCTACACTTAATAATTAATTAGTTAATTATTAAGTAATGAAGCTTGTGTAGTGTGTGGCTATTTATAGCTTGATTCTAATTTGCTGCTGCTATATATATTCGGTCGATCTCTGATTGTAATTCTTGTATATTTAGAAAATTAATGTACCGACTGCATGGTACAAGTACTTTCTTATCTTTGTTTTGTTGGTAAAGATAAAGAAAGGGGAGTTGTCTTTAATTACTTTCAGTAATAGAGTAATTGCCATATTTTGAGAATATCAATTGCTTGGGGCTCCTTTTCTTCTCCCCCCCCCCCCCCCCCTCCCCCTTTTTTTTCCCTGTGATTTGGCCATTTGGTAGTTGGTAAAAGGCAGTGGGATTGAATTCAGGAAGAGAGGCATACTGATCTACATGATGAGCTTAATTGTAGACCATTAAGCTTTATATATGAAGAAGGGAAATTGATTCACAAAATTGGATATGATTCATATGCATATTTAGTATGGAGTTCGAATATATATTTATGATCATTGCTTATCTGAGTTTCTGCCTGCTAGTGCAAAGTGCAAAACAATTATAAGATTGATCAGTGCTAGCTATAGTTGTTTCTAACAATCGTGTGTGTGTGTGTGTAGATATATTACATGCAGATGCCCTCCTCTTTAATGCCAATTCGCAGTATAGAACACATAGTGCATTAGTTAATTGAACAAAAAATGATAAAAAGACAATAATACACTATATGGTGTATACAACGGATCTATATTTTGAAAGAAACAAGTATCCATACTAGATAATGATTATATATAGAAAAATAATGTTTCAATGAGGGATCCTGTATTTTTATTAAAGTAATTAAGGAACTCCTAAAAGATAAGAAAGTATATACTCCAATATATTAAAAAAAATACATTGTATTAGAGTGTGTGTTTAATTTTCTAGTCTTCTAGCTTATCCATTACTCTTAACAACTTAAAGAATCCCTTATTAAAGAATAACTCTATATATATAGTCTCTATCTAGTGAGGGTTTCCGTACTTTATTAAAGTGCGGAAATATATAGGAGAAGATATTGTTTCTGATTGAAACGTTAAGGATGTTGAGCAATTGATGATCAATGTGTGTAATTAAGTTATGTATGTTAGAGTGATTACCTAGAAAAACTTAGAATGCGGTTATAGTGCACTATCTGTACTTAGGGGCTATGAATTAGTAGTATGCGCAATTCTTTTAGAACATTAATTACTATACCAAAAGCCTAATCTCATTGGAGATAAAATTTATCTTGAATCTGATAACATTTGTACACATATATCTCAGGAATTAATGTCCAATCTATTGTGATGTCCGCACGCCATCAGTTTTGTCTATTTGAATCTGCTCGAATATATCTTATGCACATTGAATCTATCAACAAGTAAGAGAGCTGGAGGATAGCATAGCAGACAACAAAAGAACCAATGTTCAACGATTCAGGTCTTGCTGACCAACTTGTCTGAGAAGACCATCAATTAATAATATTGAATATAATAAGTCAGAGGGCTCGCTGTTGTTTTTGCTGTTAACTTAGCGTCTACGAAATCTCAGTGAATTGAAAATGTGAAATATCTCTTTATGTACATTAATGTCAGAAACCGCAGCAGGTATCAAAATGTGAAATAGCCTTTGATTTCAAAACCGGAATTCAAAACAAGTGTCATGCTCACAAGCTTGAGCCTGCTTGATTTCAAGTTTGTTGGTTATCTCATATAATGCCCTAGCTAGCTTGTACTACCTAATTAGGAATTCATTGCATCTCCATTAACATAATTAGCTGCAGTTACAGAGTTAATTTGGCCCAACCATTTGCATTATTGATTTCCACAGGTCTGAATGATCATCTCAAGAATCACAATGATTCTTTTTATGTTGTTTGTCATAAACAACGATGCACGTTTTAATCATACAGTTGTGCCTTTACTTTATCATAATTGGTTATATATATATATATATATATTTAAGAACTTAGTAGAAGGGGTGTTTTGAACCGGGATTAATCAAGATTTTTTCATTACTTTATATTTCAACATTCTTTTAACTCATACAGAAGATGTTGGTTTGTGCAACTAGCAAAAGTTGTCAAATTACGTTCACATCAAGCTGGAGCAAAAAGCTCTTTTGTTTATATATATATATATATATATATATATATATATATTTAAAAATAAATAAATAATGTTCTCAAATTTTGACAAAATCTCTTGTATACAAACAAAGGAAAGGAAATTACGCTTTCTAAAAGGGTTGGATATGTAGAGACAAGTAGCCAATTTGCATGCACTATTCAAAAAGACACTCTAAGCTCGGGAAGTTAATTTTGGTCATTAAATCTTAAACTTAATTAGCCGTTTCAATGTGAAGGCTTTTTGCTTATTGCGAAGCACGAGAATGATGAGCAAGCGAAGAAAGATTGATCGAATGATGAAGATCCCTTTGGAAAACCATAATATTAATAATTTATTTCCAAAAGTGGCGAGGACATATAGAATCTTTAAAGACGATGATTAAAGAAAAACTTGTGGTCCACAGAGATTGGTTTTAATTTTCTAATTAGAGATTAATCTCTAACATGTGGAGTACACTTGGGTGAGACAAGGCCGCAATCATATCCTTAAAATATTAAGTGTTGATTTTATCAGTCGGCATAATTTGGTAAGTTCATTTCACCTTGGGGAACACTGTTCGAATAGCGGCAACCAAAAAGGGGATCAAATAGTGAAGAGGAAAGCAAATCTAGGTGTGATGCGATATTGCTGCATTCTTGTTTTAGAAATGTCGATCCTTAATCACTGCTTTAGAGATTTGGAACTTTATGTTAGGTCGTTATCATTAACCTACTAATCTTTGACCTGATATTAAATTAACGCGTCTATAAAATATTTTGAAAAGAGTCACATATTGTAATAATTATATTTTTGAAAGACTAAGTGTATTCTGTAGCTACAAATTTTTAGTAATATTCTTAATCATAGCCATTGAAGAACGGCCCAGACTAGTATTTTTGTTGAATGTTCAGGAATTAAAACGTCTATTATTTTCTTAACTTGGACGAAGGCATAATAGTCACTGTAAATTTAGTTCTTAACACTAGCAATTGTTAATAAAAATGTAGTTAACTGATATTCTTCAACAACTTATAGTTACATGGTACTTTCTGAAAACATGTGTATTTGCTTAATATATATTATGTCAATGGTTAAGTGATTGGATTCTACATACGCACGCGTGCGTAATGAGTTCTTAGTATACACTGTTATATTTTAATTTCAAATGTGTATTTAGGGGCAGATTTAAGATCTTTAATCAGGTCAAGTTAAATTAGACATTTATAAATATGCTTGTATAAAAGAGGAATGTTGGTACATATATGGGTGGGGGGAGGGGGGGGGGGGGGAATTTAAAAAAACATGTGTATCAAGTAATACAACGTCAAGAACTTAACTCTAAACAAAATACATATATTTAATGAAATGATAAATTATTATTTTAATGTTTAATTATAAAGATCTCAATGCACCAACAAACTCGAGATCAACTGGTAAGGGACTGTTCTATCTTAACTAAGGTTCTCGGTTTGAGACTTGAGAATGCAGTTGTATTAAATACTTGTTAGGAGAGCTTTGTAGTTTTGCCGCCCTGGTGGTCCCATCCGATTCGAATATGAATTATTCGAGAGCCAATGTGGTATTCAGATACCAGATGATTTAATATACGAAAATAAATAAAGATCCCAATACAAGTATTTAATTAATTAGGAACATACTTAAGGGAACAGTGATGACTAAATCCTTAAATATTTAAAAAAAAATCATGGAACTTAAGGATTTTAAATAACGTTTTGTGTTTATCAAGTGTGGTAACGCAAAATTCTATAAAAAGTTGATCTGTTTTTTGGGGTCCTTTTAACAGTTTTTGTCTAATAATTGTCTATCTCAATTTTTTTTTTTTATTGATTTATTTTTTTAATGGGGAAAGTCTGGACTAGATAATTCTTGTATGGGTAATACGTACAGTTGTTTTGGTTGATCCCATTCAGTAACGGGGCACTTTCCTAGAACAATAAATTCATAAAAAGGTTACTATAAATTCAAATCACTTTCACTGGAATTCAAGGTACTGCCACCCAATCACTCGAAATTCAAATCCAAACTCTCCTCTTCGTCATTTTCACACAAATATTGACCCTAAACACGTGATGGACACTGCCTCACTGACCTTACCCTATGAATCTACGTGAAAGCCGAAACTGCGGGAGGACCATTAATAATGCATATTCATTTTTAATTCAAGGGGATGGGTCTTGGTCTCAGTCAAAAGCAGGCACGTGATTAATTAATCTCTCAGGTGGTCACCACCAATGCCATATTGCCCACAGATTGGCCCACTTGTCTTAATTTGTTTGGTTCCCACGAAATTATAAAAAAAAAAAAGATAAGAAGACGTAAATACCCTTAAAGTTTTGTGTATATATAGATAGATCTTTTAAGTTTTAACGGTTTATAAATAGACACATCCACTAATTTTCAATTGTTTTTGTTTACTTCAAAATTCAAACATACAATCAAATTCAAATTAATAAGATTAAGAGTTGGACTATTGGCACACCTCTAACATTCTCTTCAAACCCCTTTTTTGTATATATCCTTTTTAATTTCTAAAATAACCTTTAATTGCTGCAATTTCTTAATAAATCACTGCATAGTACTTCTGGGAAATTAAAAAAAATATTCTATCAAGCGCTCTCTTCCCCCCTCTCCCGTTTCAAACCACTTTCAATTTATTCTTGACTATAGCATTCATGAATTTATGATTTTAATCTCCATCTCTCTTTGTTTTTTTAGTTGGAAATATATACTCTATATATATATAAAGATAAGTATATGCATATCCGGAAAAAAAAAAAAAGAAACTTAACCTAGTAAACAAACTTCATCAAATTATCTTTCCTTTGAAAACATAGTTTGTTTTTCGATCAAATTCCTATTCTATGAAAATTCATTGTTTTTTCAAATTTTGTAGATTCAAAGAGTTTATAATGGAGAAAAAGACTAAGAAAACAATGTAAGTGTGTTTAATTAGGTAAAGTTTTATTTTTAATATAAATTAAAATATAAAGGATAAATTTGTAAACACAAAACAAGTGGGGTTTCAGAAGAGATATAGAAGGGTGCCAATAGCCTCGCTCTAAGATTAATTTTGTGAAGTTAGCAAAATGGGAATCACACGCGCAATGTTAACTATCATGATCTAACTTAAAAAGGAGATAATGTGTGTATTTAGTGCTAAAACGTTAGGGGCATTTGTGTTAATTTTTTTTAGGACAATTATTCACCGACCACTTATTTTTTCGTACTTTTTAAAAAAATACACATATATTTCTTTTTTTGGTTGATTTCCACCTAAAATTATATTTTCTTGCACATGTCCACTTGCGTCTACATGTTATAACTTTGCTGACATTATGGAGGCAAAATTGTCATTTTACCTAAACATACAAAAACGACGTCGTTTACGACTAACAATCTAAGACCTGACTTTGAATCCGATTCGGATCCAATCCGCAAATCCGATCAAATTGCACAATTAAAAAAATTAAAATATAAATACAAATAATATTTACTGTTTAAGTTGCATATATTTTATTTTATTTATGAAAATAATTCAGTTTGTTTTGCAATCTTTTTTTTTTGTCATTTAGTTAGGGTAAAATAGTCATTTTTTATTTAGGGGTAAAATTATTATTTTAATAATATTATGTTAATTTCTTTAAAATAGTTAAGATGGTGGATCAGGCTACGGTGCCACTGTTGCACCTAAGGGAAATCCTAAGATGGTAGTGGACAACTGAAACACTTTATAATTTTAGGTGAAAATTAACCCAAAAAAAATAAAATTTATGTATTTTTTAAAAAATTTAAAAAATTATATGGTTAGTGGATAATTATCTTTTTTTTAAGATAAATAAAAAGAAAAAAGAAAAAGTCCTAACTTTCACTCTCCAAACGCGGTTTGAGCTGAGATTCGATTTTCACATTGTCAGTTGTGATAGCTTTTGTCCGTACTCTGAAGATGTTGACTCTCTCACTTTCCTCACCAACTTCCTTCTTCAGTTACTTCCAACTGTCGATTCACTTGACTGTTACACATACAACTTACTAAAAGGAAAAAATAAATAAAGAATAAGTCACCGGGTGGTCGAATTGCCACGTTTCCACGCGAAACCGCGGGAAAAACTACAGCCTGTTTTGTGTATGAGGCGAGGCGGTTGGGGATTGGGGGCGGGGAACCTAACTGTCAACCCGTGTTTTGGACATCGTGTGACGTCACTTCGAAAAGGCTTCTTGTTGTCTTCTCTCGCCACGTCAGCCTCCAACCCCGTCTGTTCTTCATACTGCCGAGATCTTCCAGGAACTACTACTTCTAGAACAATCAAATCCTTCCCCATCCACCGAACTTAAATATATATATTTTTTAATTGAAAATTTTAACTGGTAATTGTTTTTTGGACCTGTCTATGGTACAGATTCTGTAACAAACATCTCCCATCATCCCACCATCCGAACAAACATCTCCCGTCATCCCACCATCCGATTGTCTATTATTTAGTTTCTCACTCCACATTCAACCACATCCAACGGCTGATGCTGCAGTCCGTAGCTTACAGATTCTGTAAGCTAGTCAAGTCTTTGTTTTTTTAATTTTTAGTCGAAATTATCAACGTGCGTGTATTTATTACATGATCTCATAATTAACAGCTAAACGGATAATATAAAATTGAGACTGAAGTTTGACTCTGACTCTGACAAGTACGGGTTCATTCCCTTAATAAAATAGAGTTAAAAATATCAGGGGAAAAAAATCTTCATTTAACACGTGTCAAACAATGAAGCACTCACAACTTGTCTAAACACAGCTGGTAGCGAGCTCAGGTCCCACTTTCGAACATCGTAGTATGTAAAATCCGTGGATTCATTTCCAGCTGTCTCCTTATCATCTCCGTGTTCGCGTTTCTGAAATGCAAAGCCACCTATTAGAAATTTATAATCTTCCTTTCAAATTTAAAGGTCCATTCCAGTCTTAACTTCTATCTAAAAGATTTCACACACACAGCCAGTTAAGAGACACTTAGTCACTTCAGGCACTGAACTTATTATTGTACCTGGATTGGATGGATTCTCTATCAAGCTGGTCATCGCCAGAGTCACGTGTGGGGAATTTTTCGGACGAGGACGTGGTGTTGTTGGCGTCGAGCAATCCAAAAAAGCGGGCGGGGAGGAAGAAGTTTCGGGAGACCCGGCATCCGGTGTATCGGGGAGTGAGGAGGAGGGATTCGGGCAAGTGGGTTTGTGAAGTGAGGGAGCCGAACAAGAAGTCGAGGATTTGGCTGGGGACATTTCCCACCGCCGAAATGGCGGCGCGGGCTCATGACGTGGCGGCGATTGCTTTGAGGGGGAGGTTGGCTTGTTTGAACTTCGCTGACTCTTCTTGGCGGCTGCCGTTGCCGGCTTCCACTGACCCCAAGGATATTCAGAAGGCCGCTGCGGAGGCGGCCGAGGCGTTCCGGCCCGAGAAGGATTTGAGGAGGGGGGATGACAAGATGGACGAGGAAGAAGCAGCGGAGAGGACGACAATGTCGGATGATGTGTTTTTTATGGACGAAGAAGCGGTTTTTGGGATGCCCAGATTGTTGACGAACATGGCCGAAGGGATGCTGTTGCCACCACCACCACCACCTCAGTCTAATTGTGGAGGGTATGAGGAGGATGACGTGGAAAGTAATGCTGACGTGTCCTTATGGAGTTATTCTGTTTAAATTAAGAGTGCGGTTAAATATCAAGAAGAACGAGAAAAAGACATGAGAAATTATAGTTCAAGCTGTCGTTTTGTTTCCTCACTCTCTTCTTTCAGCACATGCTTCATTCTCTCATTTTTTTTCTCGTTCTTCTTTATACTTATCATTTCCCTTAAATTAATTAGTTTAGAAGTTTTAGTGAAGCAGTAATCAAACGGGCTCTGCTTTATTAGATTCTTTTTGGATTTATATTGGTGGTGGCAATAGGGATACACAATTGTGGCTCCGTACTTATTTTTTTAACTAGTACATGGGAGTGAGTGTAATGTTATATAATTGCTTAATTATATGGGCAAAAATGCCCATGTGAAAAGTAAAAAGAGTATAAAGTTCGTTTGTTGACAACAACCAACCATTTTCGCGACTCAATTGGTTATGGTGTATGGACATTATCGGGTGCAAATCATATCTTGAAATAAATGAGAAAACTGCGAAGCCTTGAAATTGATTTATTACAAAGGGCCTACCAATTACGTGCTCCTTTTACCTTCCTTTTTAAGCTTCTTTCGAAGAAAAATGGGTAATTATTAGTGAGGTGCTAGTGGGGTCTCAGGCTGTCACCATTGTCCCGGACTCTGTTCTGTGGCTGGAAGGTTACCCTCCCTCCTTAAAATGTGTCATTTTTCTAACGAGTACGATTTTTTTTTTTAATGATAAAAGCCCAAATCTGACAAGATTTGAAACAACCCAAATGTGAAAAGCAATAGGCCCATGGAACTTCCTTGGTTCTGTTATCCGAATAAGTGTTTGTTTAATATGATTTATATAATAGTTATAAGTGTTTATTTAATTACATAAATTTTTTTTATTAGAAATTTTAAAGATTAAATAAATTATTTTACCTCTTTTTTAACAAAAGTTTAAATTTTAAACTTTTAAAAATAGAGGTTGAAATACTTTTTTAAAATGTTAAAATATCCAAAATATTATTTGCTTATGAGTTATTTTCATCCAACCCCCAAATGTTTCAACAATTTTCGCAGTTCCCCCATTCTGTTCATTTGACAGTTATTTTTAATGGAGTTGTTTGAAATTTAGTTAAATATAAAAAATGCCCCTTATCTTGAATTTAAAAGGATTAAATGACATAAACTGCTAATCCAATAATTGATATTTACATTAAAAACTCTTAATTAAATGCAATTATCCAATAATCTCATCAATTAACTTATCAAATAAATTTAATTTATCATCGTCAAATAATATTTAGGGCATGAAATTTTGAATTTGCCCTTTGACCATTAGAATAAACGGTCAAATTAACGGATTTAGATCCCCACTAACAAGTCAAAACATTTGGGGGTGTGGTGGAAAATGTCAAAACATCTAGGGATAGGGCAGAATTAACCCTTTACTTATTTCGCAATTTTATTTCATTTTTTTTCATGACATTACTTCAAAAAATTAACCTATTAAAATAATTTTATAATTTTTGTCAAATCTCTTATTGACAACTAAATAACTATAATTTTTTTATAGTAAAAACTCAACTAATAAAAACTCTAATTAAATGAACAATATCTAAAAAGTTATTGCAAATGGAGGTTAAAGGGAATTACCCAAGAACCAAGCATCGAAGGCCCATAAAGGAGCCATCTACAACGGCCAGCGTTCGCGCCAAGCAGGCTACTTGCGTGGATTCTCTTATTGCACATTGTTCTTCTACTTCTGTAAGAATATTGAGAAATGAGAATAGAAGGAATGAAGGATTCACACTTCGATATAAATATAGTGGCTTTTCTGTTTTGTAGTTTCTTAGACCAAGTTAAAACCAAAAACCAGGCCGCAACCTTTTCCATGGGAAAAAGACTGAGACGCTGATCCATCTCACCGCACAAAATCCCGCATCCATTACCTTGAACAAGATAGAAAACAGCGAACCACCGTGCTAATGGAAAATAATAATGAATTTACAGCAAAGTTAAGATACTTTAATTTCGTGTGACTTCCGCCTACCGAACTAACTAATTGGGTAGGGGAAAAATGCCAACATGAAGATCTAAGAATTTGATTTCTGTTACAAGAACATATCTCATAGACTCCAAGAAAAATGACGTGCCATGAAAAACAAAAATTTTGAAACAACAGGACCTGCCAGGTTGAGCAGTCTGGAAAATATAGAAATCAGGGGATAAGAGAATACATTCTGATGTTGAATAGCTGGCGAGCATGGTACAATCGGCTGGAAATGATTGGTGCATGTATTGATTGAAGAAATTTCACTTTGGTTTTTTCAGGAGAGCAGTTGTCCTGAACTCACTGTCATCTCTGATAAAGCTCCACCAAAGATATGTTAGAGGAATATTAGCAGCATGATATAAAGCATGAGCATCCACAAAACCCCGGTAGGGTGGGAAATCATATATCTGCAAAAGCATGGCTAAGCCTTCTCCAACAACCACCAACCACAGCTTCCAGCGTGATGGGTGGCGAGTAACACCAGCCCAAATTGCCCAAATGAGAAGTTGAGCTACGCCCATTGCTAGACATACTTTCATGTTTAGGCCTGCAATATGATTGACTACAGTAAAAACAGAACCCAAGAAACAGAGATATTAACATGATGAGCCAAATTCTGAATTGACACGATTTTTTTCCCATCCTTTTCTCTTTGTTTTTGTCAATTCACAGTCTTTTCAGATTATATTTCCAAGGGTGTGGTGATATCAAAAATAGGTTTGCACCACATTTCCAAGTATTTGTCTTGCATAATTAAACACTAAGTCTACTAAGGAAGTTGAAATAATGAGTGGCATGACAGCAAAAGCCAGAATCAAACTTACAAATGCACTACAGGTATTACTTGGACCACCCGTGCGCCGGGGTGGGGGGGGGTGGGGGGTGTTAAAGTAAATAAATCCAAGAGTGAAGTTTAACAAAAATGCAAAAGGATAAAAAAAGCCATGTAAATAGAAATTTTGCAGAGAACGGACCAGACATAGGAGTAAACAAAATTTGATGGTTGATTACAAATGGTTGAGAAAAGGTTATAGTAATAGCATGTGAACAAAGCAGATGAGAAACGACGCTATTGTCATAGGATTATCAACGTGGACATACCATATATAGTGTTCCTTGTCCAGACAAGTGTTATTGAAATGAATTACCATGATCAATTCTAAATTGAGATGTGTTCTCATGCATTGCAAGTCAAACTCATTAAAAGAAATGAATTACCATGATCAAGTTTATAGAAATTCAGGTACAAGATGTGAGTTGTCACAAATGCAATCAATGGAGCAGCAACCATGACCCTAGCAGCCTCGTCTCTGACGCTGAAAGCTCGCAGAATTGCTAGAATGAAATTAAAACCAAGTAATGCTACAGCAGAAGAACAATCGAGCTTCTCTGTCAATTCAACATCTCTGCAATCAAATTAGAAAACAGCAACGTCAGATGGGGCTAAGCAAGCGACAATGTGGCACAAAGAACTACAAAAATAAAATACGAAAAGAGACATTCAGATAATCATTTTACTTGATAAGATTTATGGAAAAGATATTAGAGGTAGCTCATTTCCCTCTGGTACAATAATGCAAGGTTTTACCATGAAGGAAAACAATTTTTTTTCCAGCTTCTCAAAAATGTTTCAGAAAGCACTGAGAGAAGGATCAGATGCAGTGAGAAGAATAAAACACATTTCCAAACAATATTTGCTGCATGAATAAAGTTCTCACTTTTTTCAAGAAAATGAATAGGCTCATTATCAAACTGTAAATTAGTAGATTATGAAGTGTTGCTGTTGGGCAGAAAACTAAAGCCCACTTATAGAGCTATTCTCTAGATATACTACCACAGAGCAAAATATTTTGTTGCAGATCTAAAGGTACATATAGAAGAGGACTGCTTACCGACTGTGGAAAACAGCACTCCAGAACCAGGAGTTCATTGCTAGGATGCCATAGATGTGCCATAAACCAGTATATTCGTAATAAGTTTTCTTATCTGGTCTCAAAGGCAACTTATAGTACAGAAGGATGAAGAAGGACATCCACCCATGAAATTGTATGGAAAGATTGAGTGCAGAGAGAGCAACAGCAACGGGTTCCTGGAAACATGAATAACATTTGAACAGGCAGAGCAGATAGGTGACTAAATCAGCCTAACAAGTAATAACATTTACAGATAAAACGTGCCCCAGAAAATTATGCAACAACCTGAATTCCGTAAACACGGCGGAATGGCCATTTCCCATGATACTTGACAGGCTTGTCACCAACTTTTTCTCTCTCCCCTTCCCTAGCAAGCATACAGTGATATCGACAGTCACTGCTGCAATCCCATTGTTTCCACCGGAGATAGAGTGGTTCTTGCAGATACCATGGCCCATCAATAGGTTTTCCATCAGATGAAAAGTTACAGTGTTGGAAGCATTTGTCCCCCACGCATCCAGTTTTCTCACACTGCTCCACACAACCCCTGCAAATCAATAAGTAAAATAAAGAATAACGTCCCACAAGCAAAAAACATGCACACGAAGTATAGACTAATGGAATTTTTTTAGCATGAGACAATTCCCAGGTTTAGTTAATCCCCCATCAGAACCAAAAGTCTATGTCAATCAACAGTAAGATTAAAAGTACAAAAAATCACAATAGCATAAACAGATGTAGCACGATGAATTTGTGTGAAATTTGCTTGGGAAATAAAAACGTAAGAATAAAATACTTAAAATCAAATAAATGGTAACACGTTCAAAGTGTCCCAAGAAATGGGGGACTCCAAGGCTTTAAAACCACAATCTTGACTGGCCTAACTTTGTTTTTTAAAAGGTAAAAGTGGCCTTAAGGCTGAAGATAACAACTCAGTTTTAGAATCAGAACATCAAATTAAGTCTTCAGCATAATCAACATTTTGTTTCACAGATCCTCAGATAACGGCAAGAGGCAGATGTGATCAAGCTAGCATCAGCAAAAGTCAAAACCGCAACTCCATAGGCAAGCTTCAATCATCAAACATCAAGGGCCGAATTAATCTTCCAATTTTAAACACCATGCCAAACTTTAAGTCGAAACTAAATGCATTCTGTGCTGCCAATCTTAGTCAAAACTACTAACAGGACAGCGAATCACTTAACAATAAACGAGTCTTCAGGTTCCAAAAGTGCTTTCAGCATCCATTGGACCAATCAAAAGTGCTTTTGGAAATCACTTTACTCAAAAGCACTTTCCACAAATAATATTCTCCACGTAGCAGAAAATAAATTTCTCCTCTAGTAAATTTGAAATCTAAAGCTTACCTCAAACATAACCCTAGCTCGTCAATACAACGGTGCTAGTACTTCATAATAAAAATAATGGAAAAAGAAAATGAAAAACATTATTAGTGCAAAAAGTATACTAATTGAAAATCTGTACTTGTAAATCGGATCAGCGTCACCGTCGCTTGCGTAGAGAGCTGGAAGCGTACATGAAATTAAAAGAAAGAGAGCAATTAAGTGACTGTGAGCCATCTGAATCGTGTAAAGTGGAAGTCAACAGAGGAACGTTTTAAGAGATTTTCTACATAATCGACGCTCCGGTGATTTGAGTTTTGTTACAAGAGCGAGTGAGGAGTTGAGTTGTTGGAATTTAGACTCGGTGGGAGAGAGAAGAGAAAAGGAGCGAGTCGAGACGGTCTGAGTGAAGGGAGAAACTTTAGACTCGAGTCGAGATGGATGAATCGCGAGTGTGATGGACAGGGCGGAGACCCGAATGGCAGAATCTCGTGAAGAGGTGATCGCTGAAACGATTCACGAGAAGACACGTGGATGTGAAGATGCTGGATGTGGTTTTACCAATTTGGCCTTCATAGCAGTCTTTCGCGGCTTTGCGCTTCTATTCAAGAAAAAAAGGGAAATTTGTAACAATAGCCATAAAACTTTTGTGTTTTTCAGTTTTAACTCTTAAAATTTTTTCTATCATAACTAGTCAAATACCTTATTTTTGGACTAGATTACCCTCATCACTTTCATCAAATTTACAAACATATGCCACTTTTTCAATTTCAGCACAACTAAATACGGATCTTCCTCAATAACTTAACAAACCTTCATCACACTCAACAAACTTCACTATTCTCAATAAATCAACAAATTCCATCAAACAAACATTACATAATTGAAGATATAATCATCAATTGGAGAGCTTCTTAAAATTAGTTTATTCTTTTACACAATGAAAACATTTAATCTATTAATTTTATCAATTAAGTTTGAAATAAAATTGGGTTTTGTTGCAAATGTTGTTATTTTTCATTCACAAAACAATGTGATTTGTTAAAGTGCTTAATTTGAGTTGAGAAATGAAGAAAAATCATTGAAAATATAGAAAAATTGGGCAAAAATGAAGTCTAGAATAAGTGAGACAGGCAGTGGGACAGGTGCCTATCGCACATAAACCCACAAATGTTATGGAGTATATGATTTTAGATTTGATTTGTCTTATCGTAAGTTTCGAAACGGTATATTATAATCCCAAAACGGACACGTGTAGCCCAAGTTATGACTTTCGAAACATATCTGAAATTTAGTGAGACAAGCACATGTCCCACTGATTGTCTCACTAAATTTAGTGAGACATGTGCCACTGATTGTCTCACTAAATTTAGTGAGACATGTGCATGTCTCACTAAATTTCAGATATGTTTCGAAAGCTATAACTTAAGATACATGTGTTTGTTTTAGGTGTATAATATACTGTTTCAAAGCTTACAACGAGACAAATCATATACTCCATAAAATCTGTGGGTTTATGTGCGATAGACTGCGTTTATGTGCTGCAGGCACATGTCCCACTGCCTGTCCCACTTGTTCTGGACTTCATTTTTTGCCCGATTTTTCTGTGTTTTCAATGATTTTTCTTCATTTTTCAACTCAAACTAAGTACTTTAACAAATCATATTGTTTTATGAATGAAAAATAACAACATTTATAATAAAACCTACTTTAATTTCGAATTTAGTTGATAAAATCAATAGATTAAAGGTTTTCATTGTGTAAAAGTATAAACTAATTTTAAGAAACTCTCCAATTAATGATTATATCTTCAATTATGCAATGTTTGTTTGATGAAATTTGTTGATTTATTGAGAGTGATGAAATTTGTTGAGAGTGATGAATGTTTGTTAAGTTGTTGAGGAAGATTCGTATTTAGTTGTGTTGGAATTAAAAAAGTGGCATGCCTTTGTAAATTTAATGAAAGCGACGAGAGTAATCTAGTCTAAAAATAAGGTGTTTGACTAATTATGATAGAAAAAATTTTAAAAGATTAAAATTAAAAAATATAAAAATTTTATGGCCATTTTTATAAATTTCCCGTAAAAAAATTACTTCAATGGTTCAATTCAGTTGTTGCGGACTTGTGGTTCATGCCAAAATTCTATGTCTAGTGACTCTTTAAAGAAAAAGGGTGGGAGACAAAATGGAATATGACATAAGTTAAATATGTTTTTTCAGTATAAAAATTAGCCGAAAATTAGGGACAACTTATAAAAGAATAATTTAATAGTTAAAATGTGTTTTTCTAACCAAAAAGTGACTCCATAATTTGTCACACTATCAACCAACAATCAATAGGCATTGGCAATGCTCAATTGACATGTTGAGCATCTGCCTGTTTTTCTTCTTAATTTATAAAATAGCGAAATAGATCTTGCCCAGGGCTGACGAAAATTTTTAATTGGCTCAGAACTTAAAAGTAAAAAAATTAAATTTAGCTTAATAGGAAAATAAGTCTTGCTTCGATTTTCTTTCGAGTGGTGATATTAACCCTCTATTTTATCTCATCAGTCTCTATTAATTAATTTTATATTAACATCTAGATAGTCGTTGTATAAAATTACTCAAAAGGTTAAAAAACTTTTAAGTATATTCATGATAATTAACTTTTATTAGTATTTAATTTACATAATCTAATTTTGTAAACACTAATTCCTCTTAACTTAATCTCTGCTCAAAATTTTATATTCTACTATTTTAATTAATTATTTTTTTTAAATTTTAATTCTTAATTGAAAATATAAAGTGAAAATTGTATGCATCCTTGTCTCTTTACAACTACCAAATTTCCAGTCACTAGCCGCAAATTCCAGCCGACCCCCAAGCACCAGCTACTGCACACAGTGGCCGTCTCTGACGCATCACACTGCTTTCGCCATCGCCGGCCACCCTGCCAAATTGCAGCACCGTCTGTCCTCTGTCGAGAGACCTTCCAATAATCTTTGATTGATCAAGAAGACAGTAAGAGAATTTGAAATAGAACCTAAGTTCAGTTATTTATGTTGGTTCTCCTTTTTTTCACATGTTTCAAACGCTCGTAAGCCGTTTGATAATATGCCTGACTCACTGTTCCGATAAGTTTGATAATCCAATTCTTAACTGCCCATAAGTTGTTTGATATCAAATTTTAATGTAGCTTTATCCTTCTAAATCTTTCTACTTATTGGCATGCTTGTCATATTGTTTATTACTTCACTTATTCATTGTTTTAATATATTTTGCGTGTATGTATTTTATGATAAGGGGACATTGCTATGCTACTCCAGTACAGAAACTCGTTGACATCATACCATTAAAACCTAAATTAAGTCCACAAGAACATAACTCTGCAACTAAAGCCATTATGTTCCTCCTAGAATACAACTGCTCCTCATGTTGAGCCTCGTTGACAAGTCAATATCCCTTTGTTAGCATCATAGTGGCCATCTAAAATAGCGAGTTATCTGACTCAGACCTTTGGCGTAATAGATGTTCACCAGTTCAAGCATAATGAAAGTGAGTATTGATGACACTCTCCTATTAGATGGATGTAGAAAAAGGAAGCAGGAGCACTTAACATTTTCATGAAGCTTGCCGGGCACAACACCTGTAGGAAGAGAAATGGTGAAGGCATTTGGCAGGATGCTAGATGCTTGTAGAAGATATACGAGTATGCAACTACTTTGAGCATGGGATGATATACCTGTTATTCTAATTTATTGTTTTTTGGTTTTCCCGAACATATTTTTTGCAACATAAGTTGTAAAATTAATGAAATGGATAAGCAATGTCCTCTGGTTCTAATACAATCTTAAGTCATGATTTTCCATCGAAATAGTTGAGATATTGCCATCCCCTTTTTCTCTGCCAACTTTATGTTTTGGGAAGAAGAAGGAAAAGAATAAAGAAAACTATGAGTGTTGAGATCAATTTAATTTTTAACAACTTTTGCTTATTAAGGGGTAGATTTTCAGTTATAACATTTATGAGAACTTGTAATACCTATTTATCTCATTTTGCTATCATTTGTGCAGGATCTGTTGATACTACAGCGATTGAACATTTGAGTTGAGCTATTACCTTCAGTCACTTCTTCATTATTGTTCAGATAATGGATGATGCATCATCTTTGGATATCTCTTTGTCAGAAGATGTCCTCCAGCCATTACTAACCACATCAAACTCATCTTCATTGAAAGATGCCCTCGAAATTCTTATAGAATCTTCTAAAACTACTGTTGGCCGCTCTGATCTTGCTTCCAAGAATATTCTTCCTGAAGTCCTACAACTTACTCAATCTATCCCTCACTCTTCTGGATGCCATTATCTTTTACTATCATTGAAGCTCCTCAGAAATCTCTGTGCTGGAGAAATTACCAATCAGAAATCTTTTATTGAGCAAACTGGAGTTGGGATTGTTCTGAGAGTTTTGAGGTCGCCAGGAGTGAACTTGGATAAAGATTATGGAATCATTCGTATAGCATTGCAGGTTTTGGCAAATGTTTCATTGGCCGGAGAAACACATCAGCATGCTATTTGGTGTCAATTCTTTCCAGATGAATTTGCCACACTTGCAGGAGTAAGATGTCAGGAGACTTGTGATCCATTGTGTATGGTTATTTATACGTGTTGTGATGGAAGCTCTGGATTGTTCAAGGAGCTTTGTGGAGATAAAGGGTTGGCTATCATGGCAGAAATTGTGTGCACTGCTGCTTCAGGTAGCATTTTAAAGTGTTACCTTCTTTGTTTCAATCCACATTGTTTTGACTGTTGTTTTTGTAGAACATATCAATAGAGTAAGTACTGAATTCCCACAATTTCTTTTTTCTTGTCTGTCTAGTTGGTTTCAAAGAAGATTGGTTCAAGTTTCTTGTTTCAAGAACATGTGTAGAGGAAATACACTTCCCTCAACTGTTCTTCAAATTGAGCCAAGTAGGTGCATCTAGAAACTGTGAAGATTCTAACTCAAGAGAAGGCACTTTTTCATCAGAGCAAGCTTTTCTTTTAGAAATTGTATCGGAGATAGTGAATGAGCGAATTGAAGAGATCATTGTTCCCAATGACTTTGCCCTGAGTGTTCTGGGAATTTTTACAAAATCCATCGGGCTTGTTGATTTTTATGCAAGGGGCACACCCAGTCTTCCCACATCATCTTCAGCGATCAATGTTCTTGGGTACTCACTTTCCATTTTGCGGAATATCTGTGCACGGGAGGATCCAGCAGGTTCTAGTTCTGTGAATCGTGCTGATCTTGTTGATTCACTACAATCCCATGGACTCATTGAAATGTTTTTATCTTTGCTTCGTGACCTTGAGCCTCCTGCAATAATCCGGAAAGCCATGAGACAGGGTGAGAACCAAGAAGGGACTAGCGCAAAGTCAGCCAAGACCTGTCCATACATAGGATTTCGAAGAGACCTGGTCGCAGTTATTGGTAACTGTGCATACCGAAGGAAGCATATACAAGATGAAATTAGAGAGAGAGATGGGATTCTACTGCTATTGCAGCAGTGTGTTACTGATGAAGATAACCCATTTTCAAGGGAGTGGGGCATTTGGTGTGTTAGGAACTTATTGGAAGGGAATGCAGAAAACCAAAAGGTGGTAGCCGATTTGGAGCTTCAAGGTTCTATTAATGTACCCGAACTCACCGATCTTGGTCTCAAAGTAGAGGTAGATAAAAACACTCGGCGAGCAAAGCTTGTAAATGTCCCATCAAAAGCCTGAAGACTTTTAAGTTTTGTCTATAGCGTGATCTTGTGTGTAACGTTGCTCTATTATCTACTGTACAGAGTAACCTATTTGTAAACAATTTTGGATTAAAATCACTTAATTTTTCGAGTTGTGAAGCAGGTGAAGACATTGTGGGATTTTGTGTCACAGCAACGTGCTCATGTTATGTGAGTTCCCACGACGTCGTTTCCTACAGACATGCCTAGTTCGGTCAGCACTCGCCACTCGGCACGATTTTGCTTGGGCGGAATATTTTTATATTTTACAACGTTACCGTTAGCGAATCCAAAAACTCTGGACACGACTTCCTCATCGCTTCACGTCTTCGCTTTGAGCACATATACCTCTTCTCTCTCTGCACGTGGCGTATTTTCCACTTTAGAGTACTCATCACTCATCCTGTCATCCATGGCCACCGCCATGGCAACTCTCCCTCTCTTCATGCGCCTCCCAACTCCACGCCGCCGCGCGCTCACCAAACACACACTTCCCCTCACTTCTCCCCTCCGCCGATCACTTGCTTTCCCGCCACTTCTACGGGCGAAATTCAACTCCGAAGGCACCATCACTTGTGCTTACGTCAGCGGACCAGCTTCTGACCCGATTGTCAGCGAGCCCGACCCGAGGATAAACGATTCGGTTTCTCCGAGCGAGAAAGTTCATTCTCCGCCGAATTTGATTACTTGGGGGCTGCTGTGGAGTCTGTTTCTTAAGCACAAGCTGAGGCTTGGTCTCTCAGTTTTGACTCTCATTGGGTGCACCACGTGTACTCTCTCTATGCCCATATTCTCTGGTACGACTCGTCTTTTTCGCTGCGCTGTAAAGCCAATAGTTGTTCTAATAAATTTTTAAATAAATAATAGAAAAAAAATTAGAGCTTTTGGATAAAGAACTTCTATTCATTTTCTAATTATTCTGGCTCTGCTTGATTTTGAAACGCTGCAGTTAAAGTGTTTTAACTTCTAGTTGGCCGCTAAATGATTAAACTGATTTTTAAAATTGTATTTGGACCAGTTTTTAAAATTGTCTGTGATTTAAGTGTTTTGGCTTTAAATTCCTAGATATTATTAAATGAAATCATTAACCAAACAATTTGGTTATACCTTGTTGGGTTGAAGGCGTGCAACAGTTAGAATCAGATCCTAATGCCTATGTTTTGATGAATTTTCTACGAAGTATCTGACAATATCTGGTTGGTTCTTTGTAGGGAGGTTTTTTGAAGTGCTAATAGGTGCCAGGCCTGAACCGCTTTGGAAGCTACTTAGTAAGGTCGGACTACTGTATGCTCTGGAGCCGATCTTCACTGTCATTTTTGTTATGAATATGAATACTGTATGGGAAAAAGTGATGTCAATTGTCAAAGCTCAGATTTTTAGAAGGGTATTGATTCAGAAGGTATAATTCTTGTTATGTTTATCAAGTTTGCTTGCTTGAAGTTTTATTTTAAAGTGCATAGTTTATTGATATGCTTTTTGATCAGTCAATCCTTTTTTTTTTTTTTGGGTTGTTCTTATGCAGGCGGAGTTCTTTGACCGGTACAAGGTTTGTGGCTGTGTTTAATTGATTCTTTTGGCAAGAAGTGGTTCTATGTGTGTTGGGATATTCTGGTTCTGGGTTTAAATCATGCAGTGAAGCCACTGGTGCAAAATATTATCCTGCTTATGCGTGTATTTAATGTTTGCCAGCTTGACTAACATACTTTAAATTTACTATGATATTCCTGAAGGTTTTCTTGATTATATTGTGCTCTATATTTGCTGCTTTTGCTAATAACTCTAGGTGTTCTTGCCTTTGTCTTGCGTGATTTGTTCTTAACTTCGTTTGTTTAAATAAAGAATGCCATCAAAGTTATATTTCTCTCTAATTCTAGTCCTAGGTCAGGACTATGAGCAAATGCAACCTTGTGTAAATATGGAGTAAATCATTAATCAGCAATATCTATAACTTAGGATGCAATGCTGATTGACACCCAAACTTTTGGTACTACCTACTTTCTCTTATCATTGAAAAATTTATTTGTCGTTTGCCTTTTCTTATCTTGTTGTTCCATTTTAATGTTTGATTTCTTAGCGAGGGGATATTCTCTCTTCAAGTATATTATTATTTGATTAAAGCTGTGTTTTCTGCTTATAGGTCGGTGAACTCAGCGGTTTATTGACATCTGACTTGGGTTCACTTAAAGCTCTTGTCAGTGAGAACATTTCAAGAGATCGTGGATTTAGGGCACTTTCTGAGGCAAGCCACTCTATCCTAAGCGAAAGTGAGCTTTTCACTGCCGACAATTAATCATTTAGTTAGTTATTTTCATCCCAGATGGATTCACTTATCTTTCTCATCTAAAGTAGCATAATTGTCCCGAGCCTCAGTGTTAGTTTAGAACCAGTACTTCAAAATACTCTTTAATTATATACGGCGGGTTGCTAGTAAATGCTCTTTATCTTATCACCTATAATAGAATTACATTTCTGATTTGGCATATTGTTATCTTCTGTCTTTACATAGGTCTTTACATCTTCAGTATTCTCTTGTCTTGTAGGTGATTGGGACAATATGTATACTTTTCAATATAGCTCCGCAGCTTGCCCCAATTCTGGGTGTACTGGTGCTTACTGTGTCTGTTTTAGTTGGTAAATAATCTCTCCTTCTAATTTTCAGTTTAGTTATTGCAGTTTTTTCATGTTCAAAGTTTGTATTATTATTCTCTAGCAAGTCTAGAAGAAAATGCTTTTCATTTTCCTATAGCTGAGTTTCTTTTAATTTTAATTGTAAATCTTTGCATTAACATCACATGTGCTTGGATGTAGCTTCACAAAGATTCAAGGCGTACTTCCAAAATTTTATCTTATCTAGAGTTACTCTTGTCAGTATTGATATTTATAACTGATTTTTTGACTTTTGACTAGGCTTAGGACAGCTTTTCTTAATCATTTTACTATTGCGTAGTGTTTAACTATTGACTATGTATCTATTACAATAAATAGACAATCTAGTGTAAGTCTAAAAGCTGTATTCCATGTTTATGGTACTTTAATTTGGGCAATCCATGCTATGCCTTTGCTTGTTTCATCTTCTGTTGGGGCTGACTATTATAATTATTATTAATTATCTCAAGCTGTATACAAGCGGTCGACTGTGCCTGTCTTTAAAGCTCATGGATTGGCCCAAGCATCTATAGCTGATTGTGTGACGGAAACTTTCTCTGCAATTCGAACTGTATGTATTTATATGCTCTTAACTAGTATCTATGTCATTGTGAATTTTTATTAAGGATTTGTTTAATAACTAGATAGTACAGATGTTAATATCGGACGTGCAAGGTCTGAATTTTACATTTAGAGGGGGTGTGATGAAGGCTTGGACGTACACTTGGTAATTTATATTGTCATTTCTTTTTTTAACAGGTGAGATCATTTGGTGGTGAAAAGCGGCAAATGCTAATGTTTGGTAGGCAGGTAAGTTATACATGCATCCATTCACAAAATCCATTTTTTAATATAAATAGCTGCTGTTATAGAGATTTAAAAGCTTCTTTAATGCCCTTTGTGTTATTTCATTGAGTTTGCAGGTTCTTGCTTATCAGCAAAGTGGCATAAAGCTGGGGACTTTCAAATCTTTAAACGAATCTCTGACTAGAATTGCAATTTATATTTCTCTGTTGGCATTATATTGCCTTGGAGGAAGCAAAGTGAAGGCCGTAAGTACTTCAGCTTGTAAAACCTTTTCTCTTGGTCATTTTCATTTTTAATGCTAATGCAAAATCCTTCTGATCCCTTACCTCGCATTCTCATGCTTAGTTTCATGGTTATGACTATATAAGCTGTAACTAAGGTTAGTACTTAATCAAACTTCAAAGAACATTAATTAATCATATTAGTTTTGGCTATGTGCTTAGTTCAGGTAGATTATAAAAAGGTACAAGGTGTTCATATATACCCTGGTTTGTGTGCTTGGTTCATGGTTTCCTTTGTTAGAGGATATGTCATGATCCCCAGATTCATGAATTTCCTTGAAGCCACACAGTTATCGTATAGCTTCACAATTTAGTTTTTTTAGGATGCATGTTTCACTATGACAGCAATTGAAACCACTTTGCAATCCAACCTGGATAAAGCATGAAATAGATTTATGCTGTTGGCAAATTTTCAATTATCGGATTGTGTGGGTCACCCATCACACTCTTGATGTTTGTTTGACAACTATGGCCTCACTGTTTATGTGAGTTTGGAGTTGTTACTTAAATTCCTCTCCCCCCCTTTGTCGTGAGATTACACATCTGTTTCTTGCAGGGTGAACTATCTGTCGGAATCGTGGCTTCTTTTATTGGATACACGTTTACCCTAACTTTTGCTGTAAGTCCTTCATATGCACTCTCCACATCCTTGTGCTACTTTTACTGTTCAGTAGATGTTACCTGACGTAATATGCCTACTAGGTCCAAGGTCTGGTTAACACATTTGGAGATCTACGTGGAACTTTCGCTGCTGTTGAGAGAATTAACTCCATATTATCTACAACAGAAATTGATGATGCACTTGCTAATGGTTTAGAAAGAGATATCCAGCAAAAGCATGTTGAAGATGAAAATATCAAATTGTTCTTATTTGATGGTTCAAATGGGAAACATCAACATTTAAATATGCATTACATGTCACATCTGAAATCAGCCAACAGTGTGTGTAGCTTTGCTTGGTCTGGAGATATTTGCCTTGAAGGTATATTTTGATGCAGTTCTGCATTGGTTCTTTGATGCATGTTGATGTTTGTGTCAAGTTTTCTGCCTTGATTTTAGTGATAAGAAATCACATAGATCCATGTCTTCTTACAATCTTTCTATATGAGTAGCTTGGCTCTTGTGGGATAGAATATAATTTCTGGTGCAATTTGATTGACAGAGTTCTGTAGCAAGAAGTAAAATTTATCTAAATGAGCCCAAATTTTTGTAGCAAGTCTGAAATTAGCCCCCCCCCCCCCCCCCCCCCCCCAAAAAAAAACAACCGGGAAATGACTACCCCACTTTGGGAAAACAATTTATTACCTGCTGTTTTGGTTTGCCATGTCTGATCTTTCAAACCACAAGGATACAGACACAAACCACTTTGTTTTATTTGCAAAATATCATTTTCTAATCTTTCCATTGTTCAATGCCAATATGATTGTGTAATTCTGTGACAGTGCTAACTGTATGATTGTTGTCTCGTTAATTGTTCCTAGAATGAATCTTCTCAACTTTGTTCTGCAGATGTGTACTTCTCTTATCCTTTAAGACCAGATGTGGTAATCCTAAATGGTCTTAATTTGACGCTAAAATCTGGGTCTGTGACTGCTCTAGTGGGCTCAAGTGGAGCTGGCAAAAGTACTATAGTACAGCTATTGGCTCGTTTCTATGAGGTTTTGCAACTCTTTTTTTCTTTTTTTTAAAGTATGCTTTATTTTCCACACAATAAAATGTGAGAGTATGTGTGCTAGCTGATTTTCGCATGCTTGCAGCCAACAGGAGGTCGTATAACAGTTGGCGGAGAGGATCTCCGAACGTTTGACAAGAGTGAATGGGCTCGTGTCGTCTCCATAGTAAATCAAGTAAATAATTGAATCTTCAAATGTACTATATAATCATTCAATTTGCTAATGCATTATGATCATGTAGTATATCAGACGACCCTATTCAGAAGCTATCTCATATTTTCTGAGTATTTTATGCTTATTTATTTATTTAATTAGACTGAACTTTACAGAAGTATATCTTTACAGAAGTATATATGCCAATCTATCTTAGCTTGTGGAGCACAGCTTAAGTCAGGCTTGTTTAGTGGATTGTTCTTAAATTCAAGTTCTACTTTGGTTGCATTTGGCATGATGCCTTTGGTTAATTGAAATGGTCTAATGTTGATGTCTAGGGATGCTCAATTTTTTAACCTCTGATGTCAAACTAAACTAATCGGAACCAAGATGCACGTGTTCTGAGACTCTGTTCTTCATTTACTTCACTAGAACGTTATGTCGTTCTTTTCTCAAAGTTGGATAATAAATGATACAGGAACCTGTCCTTTTTTCGGTGTCTGTTGGAGAAAATATTGCATATGGGCTTCCAGATGAAAATGTATCAAAGGATGACATCATAAAGGCAGCCAAAGCTGCAAATGCTCATGATTTTATAATTTCTCTTCCACAGGTTTGGTCGTCTAAATCTCACTTTGTTTTACTTCAGCCACTTCTTATCCTTATGTCTTATAAACTTTGTTTGGTTTAAAAGGGTTATGACACTCTAGTTGGTGAGCGTGGAGGTCTACTGAGTGGAGGACAGAGGCAGGTAATGTAATAGGTTTCTAGAGAGATAGAGAGAATGTGTCTGTGACAGGTGATTGACTCGTTTATTTTTTATATTCAGAGAATTGCAATTGCCAGAGCTTTGCTAAAAAATGCCCCAATTTTGATTCTCGATGAGGTAAGTTTTAGTTCACAAGCTTGGTTCCCATTCAGCCTGATTGAACACATGAAGTTGCAAATGTTTAAAGGCTTAGTCATTTGTTTTCATGAAGGCTTTCTTGACTGTAGCGCGAGATTTTTTGGATCTATTTTTTTGGAGTGTGATCAGGTGCTTGCAGTCACGCACTGATTGTGCCGAGTGTGGACATGTCAAGCTCCCATTGGGGCCTGTGGAGCCTAATGGGAGCTTGACATGTGCACAGTCGGACTCTATAAGGTGCACGACTTAATGCACGTGATCAGCGCCCATACTTTGTTTTAAGTCTGCCCTAAATGTTCCTAATTGTAACATGATGTTCTCTGCAACAGGCCACTAGTGCGCTCGATGCAGTTAGTGAGCGCTTGGTCCAGGATGCCCTGAATCATCTGATGAAGGGCAGGACAACATTAGTGATTGCTCATAGATTAAGCACAGTTCAGAATGCACATCAAATTGCACTTTGTTCTGATGGTAGGATTGCAGAACTAGGAACCCATTTCGAGTTGCTGGCTAGGAAGGGCCAATATGCTTCATTGGTCTGCACTCAAAGACTGGCATTTGAGTAACTGTAAATTTGATATATGTAATCACTAGAAGAAAGCAAAGCATTGCTACAAATTGCTGATTGTCAACACAGATTTTTACCGATGTGAGTTGTAGAATTGAACTCCACCTCTCGTCATTATATATTCTCCCTCAAGGTGATATTTGTCCTAACAAGAGTATTTTTTTCCCCTTTGCAAGCCAATTCGATCACATCATTTGCCAAAGCAGAGCAGTACATGATGATTATGAAAAGAGAGTTGGTTAGTTCCAATCGAGCAGAAGCCACAGCACTTCTGCCCTTTTCTTTATATTGGTTGTAATTAGGGGTGGAGGTGTTAAATAATACTTTGTTACCAATGTTGTTAATTATTGTAAATCAACAGTATTAGAATATCAAAATAATGATAATCAGTAGAGTGGAGATGTCTCGCTCTACTGATCAACAGTACTAGAATGTCTAAAATAATTTTAATGAATATGGTGACTGTTATTAGCTGGTGAATTCCTGTTCTAAGTTTCCATCTTTTAATCAATCAATGTTTTTGCGAAAAAATTCTATCAAATTAAGCGGCATTCACTGCATACACCTATTCTACTAAATCTTTTACTGGTTTTGTGGTACATGACCTCCTAGCCTAGATGAATTTAGTTCATCAGTTTATCCGCAGGTTCTTCCATACTTTTTCATTCATGTACACAGCTCATTTGCAGGTGAAGTTTTGAGTTAAATTTTGATTTGTGCTCCGAGTCAAATCTGAGTGACTTCATGTTTATTGAACTAAACTTGAACAGTCTATTGGCATATGGTTCAAAAACGCTAAATAATTTTTATTTCTGTTTATCTGCTCGCTTTCTTTGATCCTTTTCTGGTTGAATCTATATCTATTTGTGGGCACTATGATGACTGTGAAATAAATGGAACATCTGCAGCTTGATTTCAAAGTGTTGACAGGGAGATTACTGCATTCAGGTTAGCAAGGCATTCAGTTGGGAGGGCAAGGAAAGTATTCATGAACAAATCATCAATTGGATCCACTATTGCCACTCCAACCAATCTGCACTTCCCTTCTTTATCCAGCCTCTCCCCTCTTCCGCTTCTAATTTCTCCCTTTGATTCCTCTGATGACAACACTGTCTTCACCAGCAGCGGTGGTGCTCTGTATATGCTTCCCACAGAGAACAAGAACTTCGCCGTGAATTCAAGATCAACCTACAAAAGAAATCACATGAAAAATTACCAGATATATCAGACTGTAACACTTAAGTACACAACCTGTAACAGCTTAAGTGAGCTATGGAGCTTTTACCCGGCCGGATTCTTGATCAATGCTTCCTTGAAAGAGTTCAGGTACGATATCAATCTTTAGGAATGGAGGCATAGGCAATCCCAAGAACGTGGTCGTTGCACTTGTCAAAGGTGGAATATAAAGAGTTTCCAGGTCAAAAGAAACCGAAATTTCATCACCATTGGTGTTCTTTCTAGTACCAGTCCCCGTTCCTTTTCCCCCTTCTGCATTGTATTCAAAGTCAGGATATCTTGAGATGCCAAGCTTGCATGCTTTCATAGTCTTGAAATTAACCGTACACACATTTGGTAACCGATCAGTTTGCTGAGTTGTGATTATACTGGAAACGGGGTCTTGTTGGCTAGGATTGTAAGAAGAGAGAGCAAATTTTTTGATTCTCTGACTCGGTTTTGTTGATGCGAATCGGCATAGAATTGGAGGATTCGAGGAGTTTATTTTACAACCCATTTGCAGAGAAGCCCTGCTTTGAGTTGAGGAAATATTAGAGACGTAATTAGAATACTTCTATAGCACGATTATGGTGCAGTGCCTGTGAGTGATATGACCAGGAGCACAAGTTCTATGAAACATGAGGCTGGTTTGTATTAAGAGAATGGACCTTATCTTTCAGTAGAAAATCTTTGTTTGATGGTGACACATGTGAGGATTGAAATTATCAGTGGTCCTGATTGTTTCCGGAAATCAAAATGGAAAAACCACTGATGGGTAGGTTCTGAAGAATCTGCGGGGATATGCCATGATTAAGTGGTTAATATCCACGAGCATGACACCTTATCCATTTTTTTTTTTTTGCCTCTCATTTTTTCTCTCGCAAACGTGAAGAAATGATCATGAGGGTCTAAAATGCCCAGTGTAAAAACGGATTTTACCTCCATCCCTTTTTCAGTTTTCATTCATCTATCATCCCGGATGATTCATCCGTCCCTTGGTATTAGCTGCTAATCATCTGATTTGTAGTCAATAATTACTCTATACTTACCAAATAATGACCCACCATTTTAAAAACAAGAAATGATACTGTCATTAATTCGAGTATGTATCAATAATTTTTGTATAGACTAATTTGACCTAATATAATTAGTGCAATGAAAATTTTACATGAATTTATATATATAGTAGTTTTCAGGTCCGGAATTTTAAAATGTGAAAAAAATCCGTAAAAATTTTAAAACTACGGAATTTTAAAAATTTAAACTTAAAACGCTTAAACATCATGGTTTATACGTTTTTTCATACAATCCCGCACTTTAAAATTTCGGATTAAAATATATATATATATATATATAATTTTTATCAACTTGGCTGTCCAAATGATTTTCTAGTAATCTCATTTAATTAACCATCTGTATTCGAATATTGAGTATATAAAAATAGAAATTAATTTTAAGTAATACCTACTTCTCCACCTTTTAACAGATTATTAAACCGAGAGGCAAGAGGAGGCCCGAGCTGTCAACTTGGAAGAGCAGCAATACTTTTTGCCTCTCTAAGTGGGGGGTACCCATTACTTAGCCGAGCATTGATTGAGTTTCTTAACTTTGTTGGACAATTGAACCGAGCCTCATATTAGCGGATACAAAATTATTTATGTATGCCGTGTCCTCATTTGTAGCCAGTTGTAAGGTCATTATACTTGCAGATTTAAAGAAGGTTACTTGGTATGTTTCGAGAGCATGGAATAAAAGCTTAGCTTCCTATGTTTTAAAATATTTTTATATTAATTTAAATTACTTAATATTATGTATATAATTTATTTATACTGATAAATAATTCATATACATAATTTACGTGCTGAAATTATAAGCGTTGTATTATTGGATTTCCATATAAGTTTCGGACATATCCTTTATAAGATGAAGTTATAAATGACAAAACAAACAATTTTTACTCCAAAAGTAAATTTTTTTTTTTGTCATTTATACAGTTAAATTTTGGGACATGCCATCTATATGATAAATTTATTAGTGATAGTCATGCACCATTCACTTTGGAGCAAATATTTTACTGTATTTCACCTATGTTTGAATGTAAAAAAGTCATGTCATACATGGTCTAAAGTATTTTGTCCTATAAAATTATAAACGAAATGTCACATAAGAAAACCTAAAGATTTATTCTCTCTACCAATTTATGGCTAGTTTAGTAATATTATACCTTTTAAAATAATTGTTTGGCTGTATCATATAAATAATAAACTATGAAGAGAATTAATTAAATGTTTAGTAATATTTAAAAGCACTGTGAAAATTTTAAAAGTAACCACATGTGTTTTGTAAATTTTATTGTTAAAGTGTTGTAAAAATCTAAATGACTGAATTAGACATAATATTGATTAAAATTAATTTGCACATTTAAATATGTATATAAAATACTTCTTATTGTATATACGTAATAATTAATAACTAAAATAATTATTTTACAGTATTGATTTTATCTCCTACTTAATAAAGATATTTAAATTATATATATATGAATTTACATAATATATGTGTGTGTGTTATGAAAATATATTAAAAATATAAAATTGATTCTCTAAATCAAAATTTAAAATTACTTTTTCTCTACTTTTCAAAATGTACTGTAAGTTGAAGTTATTTTATTAAATGTAATTTCTAAAAACATTTACCAACACCAAATTAACTTTTGAATTTTTCAATATTACTTTTAAGCTTGTAAAAATAATCTGATCCTTAATATAAATTAACAAACCACTTATTAGTTGAATAATGAGTTACCTATCACTTCATTTTTATCTCCTTTTAACAATTTCACTTCACCATTGACAAAAAAAAATCCCTTTTTTCCATCTGTGTCAAAGCTATTTAAAAAATGGAGCTCCCAACGTTACAATTAACGTAACGTACGCCCACACACAACAACAGTACCAATTAGTGGGACCCACCATTGTTGCTGTGTGTGAGCGTACGTTACGTTAATTGTAACGTAGCACTGACCTTAAAAAATAGCAACTTTTATTTGTTAGAATAAAAACATAGAAGACACAAAGCCACCTATTTAATGATAATAATAATAATAATAATAATAATCATCGTCGTCATCTTCTAGAAAATAACGGAAAATTTGTTGAAAAGCATGAACTAAAAATACAATCTGTCACCGAATGGTCGTCATGATCACACAAACACGCAGTTTTTGGCACAGAATGATAGGCCCACTACCAGCCGTTTCCCTACTTGTTAGGCGCTAACAAAGCTGAATCACATATGCTAAATGGCAACTGGATTGGCTCACGCAACAAGGATAATGTGGATTTTACCGGAACAATTCAAAGGGCCAAATAAAAATTGACATAAACTTTGTCAAAATGCTGACATTCAACTGTTGAGAAAGAGGAAATTCCAATTCCAATTCCATTGCCGCATCAAACTCCGGGGAACTTAATTAAACAAAATCAACATCAAACTATACACATGCCAGAAGAATCCCATTGCACACTTGTTAGCCTATCTACTTTTGACTAAGCTAAACATCACTCATCATACAAAAACATTAGAAACCGAGCCCCAAACTGGTACACAACACAAAACCTAATACAACAACCCAACACTTTCCAACCCTTCAAACTCTCTGTGAATCATCCAATTGGATATATAGTGTTGTCTAGCTTACATGTTCAACACACCAGAGAAGACCTGAAGGATGGGGCAGTGGAAAGATGAGTGCATGATGCCCATCGGATAACTGATTCGGAGACCATGAAATCTAGTGGTTCACGCTCACCAAGACCAATTGTATGGTTCCTCTTGCTGTGGATGCGGAACATCTTGGACCCAATGGCTCTTCCTGCTCTTCCAACTTCAGCTGTATTATGCTGCTCCACTTCTCTAAGTTCATGCCCAAGGAAAGGAGAAGAGTCAGGCACTGTAAGAAGGCTCCCTAAGCTAGCCTCTGCATGACAAAGCAAATATATAGCTTAGGTGACGATTCTAAAAGTAAAGTACATAAGCTACTTATAAGATTCAAACCACACTTTACCTCCAGGAACGGCATCAACCCTAGAAATACTGATTGATCCATCTACTGTAGTAAACACTTGAGCAACAGAACCAGGGCTGAAGAATGAAAAACTGGGCATGGAAGGTAGAGGGGACATGAATTCTGAGGCGTCTGAGTCACCAGGACTGCAGAAAGAAAAGCCAGTCGATGTTGATGGTTCCTGCAAGAAAGAAGAGAATGATGTTCTGCAGGTGAAAGCAGGTGATTCATCATCACTGAAAACTGGTGATCCAGTGCCAAAGCTGATGTCCTGATTCCTGGGTATAATTTGAGTAGAGAATGAGCCACTCCCTAAATCCCATTCTTTACAATCTTCGATTTTGTTTCCACTCAGTTTTTCAGGATCTTGAATGCCATCCCCCATCCATGAGTGATCTACAAAAGTGACAGAATTTTAGGAGTATTTCTCATAAACATTACAGAAGCTAAGATGAGGATATGCAACAAATATAACTAATGATCCAACATACCTAAAACCTGCCGAGCAGTAAGCCTTTGAGAAGGATCTGTTGAAAGCATTCCCATGACTAAGTCCTTGGCAGAGTCAGAAATGTGATCCCAAGGATTGGAAGGGAATCGTAGATCAGCTGTCCTAACAGCATCAAATATTCTTGACTTAGTATTACCCCAGAAAGGTGGCATACCACTGAGAAGAATGTAAAGAATAACCCCTGCACTCCAAACATCAGCAGCCTGATTGTAACCCCCAGCCAACACCTCAGGTGCTATATAAAAAGGACTCCCAACAGTCCCAAGCAAACTCTGCCCTGTTTGAACAAAACCCAAATGCACAAAACATTAGTTTTCTTGAATTCCACTGGGCATGGCAACATGAAAATTCAGAGAACAGGGGGGCCCGGGGGGGGGAGGGAAGAGATATGTATAAATTTACCAGGCTCGATATAGGTAGCAAGACCAAAGTCAGCCAATTTAATCGGTGAGGATGAGGCTTTTGTAGCCAAGAGAATGTTTTCTGGTTTCAAGTCTCTATGAACAACCCCAATTTCATGACAATATAGAACCACTTGCATCAACTGCATGAAGAGAACCCTAGCCTCTGCCTCAGAGAATCGTCCAAACTTTTCCAACCGATGGAAAAGTTCACCTCCAGCACAAAGCTCCATCACCAAATGTACATAGTCTTCATCCTCATAAACCGCTTTGAGATCTACAACATTTGGGTGGCCTGATAACCTAGTCATTATTTCAATCTCAAGCTTCACACTTCGTTCATCATCTATAGTCACCAATCTATCTTTGGCAATTGATTTACAAGCGAACACCTCTCCAGTAAATTTATCAGAACACACCCTTATAACACCAAACTGCCCCCAACCCAACTGCTGCCCAAGAACAAATCGTTCTCTCAAATTGGAGATCTGGTTCGTGTCCAAAATTGTTTCAGCCAAGCTCCTCACTCTGTAACACTTACAAGGTTGTCTTGATGGTTCGCTGCTGCTGTTACTCTGACCAACAGCCGCCATACCAAATTCTAGCTCCCCAGACCAGCCAAAAATACCCCTGAACTCACTTACTCAATTAATAATTAAATGGAACTTCCCCGTGGCTGATTGTTAGCAACAGAAATACCGTGAAACAGCCAGGAAATTAATGGGTAATTGTTAACAGCAAAACCGTGAAGAAGCCAGGAAAGTAACCTAGAATACTGAAACAACCAAAACTTAACTCTCTTGGCAGAGTATTCCCTCAGTTCTCAACAGATCAACCGGATCTGCAGCACCATAACAAATGGCCAGATTAAGGTCACTTCTTAACAGCTCCAAAAACATAGTATATAATTTTCCTTTGAAAATAATCAGAACCACAATAGTAAACAAAATCAACTACCAAAAACCAGACGGATCGTTATTCATAGACAAACAACTTAAGAAACGGCACTGAAGCTTAGAACTGAACACAAATAAATGAAGGCTTCCCACTAGACCATCTCTCAAAACACAAAAATTTCCAGTTTCTGGAGCTAGAAAATAATACCCTAAACATCTGAAAGAAAACTAAATTCAGTTCCAGTAGACAAAAAGACCAAAACTTTACAACCAAAAGCAAAACTGAACACCAAAATATCAAAATTCAGTTGAAAATAAAACACCCCAGATCAAAAAGCAGTCGTGAAACCACAAATCCAAGGGACACACATTCACAAACTCACTCACAGTCACAATCAAAAACACACACACACCGTAAGAAATTATAGAGAGAGAAAGCTTACCGGCTAGAGGGAGACAGAGAGAATGAGAGAGGGAGCCACAGATAAGAGAGTCCCGTTGGAGCAGTGACTAAGCCCCCCAAGACATGATTCTCCTGTCCTGTGGGCTCTCCTCTTCTTTGAGCTGAATTTTATGCTGTTTTGTTGTTGGGTTTCTGTTTTCTCATAACATGCAAAAAGCTATATCATCGGACTTGAAAACTCAGTTTAATTTGTTTTAATTATTATTTTTATATTATTTATTGATATTTTAAAAGTTTGATCTTGGAGGTTTGTAGATTACTCGCTCGCGTACGTTAAGGCTGGTACTCGCTGAGCTTAACGGTTTTCCTTTCCCTTTCGAGAAATATTGCAAGTTTGCACTTTGCAACTAACTATTTCCCTTTTCTTATATATTTTTTTAAAATATTTCGCCTTTAATATATACTACATTTGGAATATATTTTCTTTTTTTAATATTATATTTTCTATTACACGCTAATTATTCAGTTTTTTTTAATATTATATTTTCTATTACTCGGCAGTATAATTTTCTTTCTTAGTAAATTATCAAAAAAGAAAATTTATCTCATTAGGGTGCTAATACTTGAGGGATAAAAGAAGTATGAACCTTTTTTCTTCTCTTCAATTTTTACAATATACAAACATTACCTTCTTTTTAATTGTTAAAACAATGCATAAATACAATACAATATTGGGTCAATTAAGAAGACATGATTCATCTCTAAAATCAATTCTTATTAACAACATATGAGAAGAAATATATTTAAATTCTATATTGTATGGAATACTAATAATAGGATCAATCCGCCAAAATCCATTCATATAGGTAGAGAGATTTAATTTATGATTACGTTCTGTTTAAAATAAAAAAAAATTAGAATTGGAAATATATTAATTAGACCCTATCTATCTTTGATTATCAACACAATTTCAATAAGGGAGTCTAATTACAATTTCCTCAAAAAATGAAAGTAAATATTCTAATTAAAATTAAGCAATTTACACAAATTTTGCCCCCCGTGATTAAAGGCCGAATCTTTTCCTAAAAGCAGTGTGTGAGCGTGGTTTACTAAATCATCCATTGTTGTTGCCGATTATTATTATTTTTTTTAAAAAAAAAAAATTGCCGGTTAGTTGTTGTTGATGGCTTGATGCAAGTAAAACGCGCCGTTTTAACTTATGAGAATAAATGGCGAGTATTGACAACTCAATCCCCACTGTCACCCGGTTCGCTTCACTTCATCGATTAAAGCGCGCTCTCTGCCTCCCGCTCTCTGTCTGCGTTTGTTATATGAATGGCTTGATTCCGAGTTGCAGGTAACATGCTTGAATCTTTGTTAATCTAACTACTTATTGATATGACTTATTTTTGTTTTATCCACTTTTTGTGTTCTTATTCTGAGCAACATAGAATTAGATATTTCATTTGACTTGCTTAAAAAAAAAAATTGGCAATTTGCCCTTGTTGTTAGGAAATTGTGGAACTATTTTTCTACTTTTAAATGGGTGGGTGTTTCTTAGACCATTTAGATGAGCTTTGAGGCCGAAAATGTGTAGTAGTTTCATGTAATATTTTTGCACAAGCTTGGGAATGTGGAGTCATAGGCTTGCACAAAATCTGCTAAATGGAAGATCCCAAGTCGCTGCATCTGCTTTTGTGTCTCTTTAGTACCATTTTATGAATTTTTTAGACTAATAATATGTGTAATTAACCAGAAGAAGTGTGTCATTTTGACAGGTAAGTAATAAATTTCCTAGTGTATGATTAACCCTTTGCCCTTTTTATGTTTCAATTGTCCAGGACGGTCAATTTGATCTGCGGTTTTTATGACTGAAGCTTTAATGGCGCGTGCTGTTAGTATTGTCTCTCCGACGATCCTTTTTCAATTTGGCTTGAGTCCGCAAACTAGAGCTTCTCTTGGAAGAAGGGGAATTTCGTTTTCATCATCCTCTGCTGGATTTCGTAGTATTCGAGCTGTGCAAGAGAATGGAGGGCCAAGAAGGCTGGTCGACATTGTTAGACTCGTGCCGGAGCTCTCAAGGAATTACTTTCGAAGTCCTTCGAGGAGGGCACTTTTTGGTGGAATCTCCTTGTTAGGTGGGTTTTACGTGGCACAGACAATCTCTCTTTCGTTTGGTGCTTTAGGAGTCAATGATGTCATTGCTGCTGTATTGTGTGTTCTCTTGACGGAGTATGTTACACGGTTTTATTACAGCCGTCCCAAGGTAACTTTTCCCCTTGCTCTGCTCAACAATTTCAAGATGGGTTTTACATATGGTCTATTCATTGATGCTTTTAAGCTTGCAAGTTAGTTATGCTTTCAAAAGCCATCTGAACTACCCACAGTATTGTATTTCTGCAAGAGCACTCTTCATTATTTGGCTTTGTAAATTTCCATGCTTCAGTGTTTATTAAAGTAGTTTGTAGGGTATATTTCCTAAATTTAGTTTCATTGACATTTGATGTTTGATACGTCATTCCTTATCCTTTCCTTTCCCTTGCTCTCTTTCTTCTTCTTTTTCTTGTTCTTTGCTAATATTTCCTTATCTGGTACTTCACTTCTAACATTGTAAGATTTGTCGCAGGCTTGATTTAGTACTCTGTGTCCATTTGTGTTGTGTGGCAGGAGCAAAAATTTTGGTGGATGGATATTTTTATCTTTAAATTGCCATTGGGATCTAATTTATAAAACATTTTAATAAAGTAACTTGTTCTCCTACTATGAATGTTGAGTGCTTACTAGCTTTTTCACGGGCTCACCTTCCACATTCAAGGTTGTCTTAGTAGCATACTCAATTGCTTCATTCTAAGACGTTCTCACTTAAAGGAGGGAGATTGAAACTTTGTTAAAAATACTATTGCTACTTGCTATGTGTCTGCAATGGGTGGTTGGGTTATTGTGAAATATAGGGTCTTGTTGTCTTCTAATATTTAACATTGAGTTGTTTCTAATAGAATTTGCTATTATGGGTTTGCAAACGGTTTTGCAGAAATAGTCTGTGAAAATAGGTAGAGAAAAAGTTTATGGAATAATTCTCTATTTCATATCTTCATGAGACTGTACACAGTCTTAATATAGGGATACAAGAGACTAAGAAAGGAAAGAAAAAATTAAAGCAGAATATTACACACTGATTTCTAGGAAGCAATAACTCTATATTTACACCAAATATACACCTAAATATATAAGGAAAACCAAATCAATTTGATTTGGTCAACCTTTCAACACTCCCCCTCAAGCTGGTCTAAAAATGTCTTTCATGGCCAGCTTGCAAACCAATTTCTCAAAATGTTTCTTAGGTAGTCCCTTGGTGAGTATATCAGCAATCTGCTCATTTGTAGGAATGTAGGGCATGCAGACCAAACCACTGTCCAGTTTTTCTTTTATGAAGTGTTTGTCCACTTCAACATGTTTAGTTCGGTCGTGGAGTACTGGATTATGTGCTATTGCAATGGCAGATTTGTTGTCACAATATACTTTCATAGGTAGAGAATTACTTGCCTTAAGTTCTTCAAGAATTTTTTTGATCCAAAAAACCTCACAAATTCCTAGAGCTAATGCTCTATATTCTGCCTCTGCACTACTTCTTGCTACCACAGTTTGTTTCTTGCTGCGCCAAGTGACCAAATTTCCTCCAACAAAGGTGCAGTAACTAGAAGTGGATCTTCTATCAGTTACACTACCAGTCCAGTCAGCATCAGTGTAGACTTCTACTTGTAGGTGCCCGTTTTTTTTGAACAAAAGACCTTTACCCGGAGATCCTTTTAAGTATCTAAGGATTCTATATACAGTTTCAAAGTGTTCTGGTCCTGGAGCATGCATAAACTGGCTGACTAAGCTCACTGCAAAGGCTATGTCCGGGCGTGTATGTGAAAGGTAGATTAATCTACCTACAAGGCGTTGGTACCGATCTATGTTGGTCACATCTTCAATTTTAGCTGGCTGTAATTTCATATTAGGATCTATGGGTGTCTCGGCTGCTTTACATCCGAGTAGACCTGTCTCTTCAAGCAAATCAAGAACATACTTGCGTTGAGACACAACAATCCCATCTTTTGATCTAGCAAACTCCATGCCCAAAAAATACTTCAAGTTGCCTAAGTCTTTGATTTCAAAGTCACGTGCAAGCACTTTCTTTAATCTGCAAATCTCAACTAAGTCATCACCAGTCAAAATTATATCATCTACATATACAATTAACACGGCTAATTTCCCTTCAATAGAATGTTTGTAAAACATTGTATGATCTGCCTGACTTTGGGAGTAGCCGTGTCCCTTTATAACATTACCAAAGCGTTCAAACCATGCTCTAGGAGACTGTTTGAGCCCATACAAAGACTTATGTAGTTTACGCACTTTACTGCTGCCATGATTTCCCTCAAAACCTGGTGGTAAATCCATAAAGACTTCTTCTTCTAGCTCCCTATTCAAAAAAGCATTTTTAACATCTAACTGGTATAGATTCCAATCAGAATGTACAGCCAATGAGATAAGGACTCAGATGGAATTTATCTTTGCAACGGGGGCAAAGGTTTCTTGATAATCAATTCCATAGGTTTGAGTGAACCCTTTTGCTACAAGCCTTGCCTTATATCTCTCAACACTCCCATCAACATTACATTTAAGTGTAAACACCCACTTACAACCCACAGTTTTCTTTTCTTTTGGTAAATCCACAATCTCCCACGTACCATTCTTCTTTAGAGCATTCATTTCCTCTAAAACTGCTAACTTCCAATCTGGGTGGTCTAGGGCTTCTTTTATGGTTTTAGGAATTGGTATTTGAGAGATATTTGTGGTAAAAGCTCTTTGTTTATTGGACAACTTTTCATAGGAAACATATCTAGCAATGGGGTGCTTAGTACAGGTTCGGGTTGCTTTCCTATGTGCTATGGGTAAGTCAAGATCAGGAAAAAAAGTGCTGGAATGTTTAGGAGAAGAAATGTTACCTGAATTTTCTGAGGAATCAGTGCTTGGAGGCGACGATTGAGGCTGTACCGAGTTTATGGGAGGGTCTTTACTGCTGTGATGATACTTTCGAGTATAAACACGAAGCTTTGGTGGTGGAATTTTATCTTGTAGTATTTCTCCCCCTGTCTCTGGTACATTAACACTTGGTTCCTGTAGTTCAAGGTTTCCTAGGTTTTCATTATTAGAAATATCAGTTTTTTGAGTTTGAGTTGAAGTGCCCAGATCAGGTAAAAACAGATTAGGTATAGGTGTAGAAGTATGCCAAAAATGATCTTCACTATTTTCTTTCTCCCCCTGAAGAGAATTTTGGCCAAAAAAATGTTGATTTTCGAGAAATATAACATCCATACTGACATGGAATTTCTTTGTTTGAGGATTGAAACATTTGTAACCTTTTTTATTAGGAGCATAGCCCAAGAAAACACATTTTTCAGATCTAGGATCCAATTTAGATCTAAGATGGTTAGGAACATGAACAAATACAGTGCACCCAAAGACTCTTAACTGAATATTGGAGGTAATCCTACTAAAAGGATATATAAGTGTGAAGTATTCTAAAGGTGATTGATACTTTAAAACACGGGTAGGCATCCTATTAATCAAATAACATGCTGTTAAAACAGCATCACCCCACAAATATTTAGGAACATGCATAGAGAGCATGATAGCCCGACTAACTTCAAGTAAATGGCGGTTTTTTCGTTCCGCAATTCCATTTTGTTGTGGAGTATCACGACAAGTGGATGTGTGAATTATACCCTTTTCCTTACAAAACACCTCTAGATAATTATTAAAATATTCAGTACCATTATCTGTATGGAGTATGCTTATTTTTGTTTGAAATTGATTTTCAACCATGTTATAAAAATCTTTGAATAACCCCTCAACTTCATATTTTTCTCTCATTAAATAAACCCAACAAAGCCGAGTATGATCATCTATGAATGTTACAAACCATTTTTTTCCGGTTAAAGTGTTGATTTTTGAGGGTCCCCAAACATCACTATGAATTAAATAAAAAGGTTTTGAGGCACGATAAGTAAGTCCTTTATATGAAACTCGATGACTTTTAGATAAAAACCAACTTTCACATTGAAAAGCAGTACAATCAACATTTTTAAATAAATCTGGAAACAAAAATTTCAAATAAGGAAAGCTAGGGTGTCCTAGTCTAAGGTGCCAAAGTATTATTTGATCCCTAGCAGAGTTTGAACTAATACTACTGCTCAAACCTTGAGCTTGTTTATTCCTTGATAAGTAGTCATCAAAATAGTAAAGACCTTCTCGCAAACTAGCACTGCCAATCATCGTCCCCAAGTCCCTGTCCTGAAATTCACAATGGGAGTCAAAAAAGACAGCACAACAATTAGAATCTTTGGTTAATTTACTGATAGATAACAGATTGCAAGAAAGTTTAGGGACATGTAGCACATTTTTAAGCTCAATGGTTCCAGAGATTTTTATTAATCCTTTTCCAGCTATGGAAGATAAGCTTCCATCAGCAACTCTTACCTTTTTGTTACCAGGGCAAGGATAATAAGAATCAAATAAACTAGAAATGCTAGTCATATGATCAGAAGCACCCGAATCAATAATCCATGGTGCAGTAGTTGAGTGGCTAAATAGAGCATTAATAATACTACCTGTTTGGGCTAGTGAACCTCTAGGAGTACTAGGTGGAGGATTAGAAGTCAGCAGCTTTATGAGATGGTCAATTTGCTCCTTGCTGAGATTTTTTTCCAGATTCTCCACTTCATTGGCAGACGCATGACTATGCTTGCTGTTTTTCCAGTCTGCAGGCTTTCCATGGAGTTTCCAGCAAGCCTCCCGAGTATGGCGTGGTTTATTATAGTAATCACATCATACTCGAGATTTTTGTTGCTGTTGAGTGATGGAGCGGGTAGCATTAGCATCTGTTGTAACAAGGGCAGATTTTTCCACAGAGACAATGGAGTTCTTTTTTCCCAACATAACACCTCGACGACTTTCTTCTCTACTTACTTCAGAGAAAACATCCTCAAGAGTAGGAAGTGGCTTTCTCCCAATAATTCTTCCTCTTACCTCATCAAATTCAACATTGAGCCCAGCCAGGAACTTGAAGATTCGCTCATTATTGACAGTTTGTTTGTGGTGTTTAAAATCTTCCATGCTCTCCCACTCGTAGTCGTTGAATAAGTCCATATCTTGCCACAATCTCTTTAAAGTATTGAAGTATTTTGTTATACTATAATCTCCTTGACGGATATCTCCAAGAGCAAGCTGCAACTCATAGATCTGGGATTGATTTCCATAGTCAGAGTACATCTGACTCACATTATCCCAGAGTTCTTTTGCAGTAGAGTCGCACATATAATTTGCCCTAATCATGGAGTTTTCAGCATCCCAAACACCATAAGAGGGATCAGATATTTCAGGAGCCTTAACATCTCCAGTAAGATAACCAATCTTCCCTCTTCCCCTAATATACATTCTAACCGACTGAGACCATCTTTGAAAATTTCCTTCATTCAGCCGGATAGTTGTAATCTGGACAGAATGAGATTCAGAATGGGAAATTTTTGGTTCTAGTCTTTTTGAGGTGACTGTGGTTTCAGAAGATTGGTCAGACATGGTAGGGAAGAGATCAGAAAGAAAGGGAGCCTAGCTCTGATACCATGTGAAAATAGGTAGAGAAAAAGTTTATGGAATAATTCTCTATTTCATATCTTCATGAGACTGTACACAGTCTTAATATAGGGATACAAGAGACTAAGAAAGGAAAGAAAAAATTAAAGCAGAATATTACACACTGATTTCTAGGAAGCAATAACTCTATATTTACACCAAATATACACCTAAATATATAAGAAAAACCAAATCAATTCGATTTGGTCAACCTTTCAACATAGTCTTTTCTTTCACATGAACATTGTCCCACCACCAGAATATGACCTTTATATGGATTTTAGGGCATAGCAGGTGGTGATCAAAATTTTGTTGGCTTTGGTACAAAAATTCATCAATAAGCTGATTTTCATAAGCCAACTATGTTGATCTCGATGGGTTTCACCTGTTTGAGTATGGAAAGAGGTTGTGGAAGTGCTGCTTTCTGTAGGATGCTTCGGCTTAAAGCATTCTACGTCCTCGTAACTGTAAATGCTAATGGTGTGGTGTTCCCATTTGCAAAAAAGAGATAGATTGGTGCATTACGTTAGATATGTAGAATAGGCAAGTTAAGAGTTTAGGTTCAAGCTAGTAAGAGTCGTGCCTTTCACGTTCTTTTTTTTGGTCAACTAGAAAATTAATTGGATAGGAGGATATAAAGAACAAAACACAGAGAACTTGCGTGGTTCAACACTTGGCTTAAATCCACGGTAGTCAAAAGAGCAACCTTCATTATTCAATAAGAACTACAATGAATTTTTTTTTTTTTTGTGCTATTTGCCTTTGGATTTACTTGTGTCTTTTACGCATTTAGGGCTTTCTATTTATAATAAAATTTTTAGGTATCTTAAGTCATTGATAACTCCTTGTTTTAGTTGGCTACTATCACTTAAATTAGAGTTTTATCTTAATGTTGTGTTTATTTCCTTCTCAAATTGGATTTTCGATATTTATGGATTATCTTACAAAACCGCGATTATTTTGGCTTTATGACAACTGGCATGCTTCACTCTACTATGCACGCTCTCTACTCCAATTTATTATGCATGCTCCACTTTTACTTTTACTTACACTTTCTACTCTATGCTTCATGCTCTCTTTTTGCTTTTACTTTCATTTCTTGTTCCATGCTCTATTTTTACTTTCACGCTTCATTTTTCATTCATGATTACTTTGCATACTTTACTTTTATGTGCATGGTGACTTTGCATACTTTACTTTTATGTGCATGGTGACTTTGCATGCCTCATTTTTTAGCATGGTTACACTTCCTACTCCATGCTTTCTTTTTACTTCCACACTTCACTTTTTGTGCATGATTACTTTGCATGCTTTACATTTATGTGCAAGGTAACTTTGCATGCCTCCCTTTTCGTATATGGCTACTTCTGCATGTTTCATTTTGCTTGATTAAGTTGCCCTCTAGCTCTTTGGAACTTGATTTTTAAAGTTAAAAAGAGTCGTTATCTTTTCCATCTCACCAGCAACTCTCTTATTTTCTCTTCTTCTTAAGTTTAGGTCATTTAAGTCTTAGTGAGTATTTACTATTTTAGCTCTTCCTTCAATATCTTAATTAACGTATCAGTAATGTCTTCAAATTCTGAGGATTTTTCTAATCATGTCGTTTGTGAATTTTCTACTCAAGATGATCACTATCAACCTATAAACAACCAATTTCTCTCAGTTGTAAATTTTACCCCTGCTTTTTTTTTTTTTTCTTCGACTTCTACTGGGTGAAGCAAAGAGATTAATCATATAGGTGAAATGTCATTCGAACTTCTTTGGATCGCTAATGGTATACTTCGTTCCATTAGTCTCGAAAGGGCTAGAGAAAATAAAAAACCTAGTCATCCTCCTCTAAGAACTATTAACATGCATCCAAACTGTTGTATACATAGTGTCAGATTTTCTTTCCACTTCTACCTTAGATGCATGCTTAGTTATTTTAAGTGTGCTCTTGTTCAATTGAGTCCACTTGTCTGGTGTGCAATGATAGGTATGTACATTATTTGGAAGCAAAAACATCTTTCTTATCCCACATTCTAATAATTTCAATTGTTTTACCAACTGATAAGCCTTCCCAACCCTAATAGAGGTCCTTCTGTTAAGGGTTGCTATTATGTGTATTTTGTTAGCCTAAAGGGTTACATATAATATAATTTTGATGATGACAAACATCTCATGTATTTTGACATTTATACTCTCCCTTAATACATGGCATATATAATTTCAACATATAAATCAAATTCAAAATAAAAACTCCCCCTGAATATATGATCTATGATAATTTGTACTCCCCCTTAATATTTTAAAACCATACACAAAGACTTCAAGATCAAAATATTATTACCTGTCTCCGAATTAAAAAATACATGACTTCTCCCCCTTCATCATCAAAATTACCATAAATCTATGCTTATACCAAAAAGAACATCTCAATAATTAATCAAGAAACATATATAAATTAAGCATGCAATTAACTAAGATATTATAACAATTCAAAATTTCAGAAAACATCAACCACCAAACATAACATATCCAAATATGAAATAACAATCATCTTCAAATTTAAACAATAATGCATGTAGAGATGTAGTGCAGAGTGAAATGACTGAAAATAAAATAGAGTTCTAAGGAGATGGTGGATGTGATGAAGAGGATGGTGGTGGAAATCCAAGAGCGGTAAAAAGTTGCTGCTGGCCATCAAGAAGCTGTCGTTGTTTAGCAAAGAGGCGATGTTGTTAATCAAATAATTGCTGCTGCAGCACAAATAGTTGTTGTTGCTTCGAAATGGACTGAATTTGAAAGGCCTGAAATTGAGATTGAATTTTGCTTTACTGCTTGGAAAGAGAATCCACTTTAGTCAACAGCTGCTGCATCGGATCCTCAAAGACAGCTGAAGTAGTGTGGGAAGGACCCTCGGAAGGTGGAGGATGTGAGCGATGTGGAGCACTGGATCAGGGAGCTTGTGTGGTGGAAGGATATCGTTAAAGAAATGACGATCTGTAGGATCAATCTCAGTAACCTTTAATTTGTATCTCCAGTCTTTATACCATCTATTTTCCACCCATATAAACCCCAAATTTGCTATTACTTCATCTCCTAATTCCCTTGGATTAAAAAAGGTTGGCTCGGTTATAGGTACTCGAAAATACTTGAGAATGCGGGTAATAATACTAGTATAAGCAAGGGATCTTTTGGCTATACATGGAGTGTTAAGCATATGATGAAGAATAATATAACCAACATTGAGCACCTTACCCTCAAGAATGCAGTCCAATATAGCTACATCTAAGCGGTTAACTTCATCCGCATGTCCAAGCCTATGAGTTATAACATGGTGAAGAACATAATGAAGGATTTTAATTTGAAGAGGTAAGGCTTGAGATTTCAAAAGAGATCGACAAAACTCGGAGGACAAGTCACGCCGTCGACAAATTTTCTAAACAACATTCTCAATTGAAAATCAAGGATAATCTATTTTGGTTCTAGCACTGTATAGCTCTAATCCCTCATTCGGAGTTCCAAGAATACGATTTAACAGCGCAATATCAAATTCGATATGGATTTTCCCAACACTTGTAACAATTTTATCCGAGATTTTTATATCTATATTCGAATAAAAAAATCTTAACTAAATTTTCATAATATTGCTCATTAACAACCAATATATTTTTCCAGCCCATAATAATAAGAAAATCTCTAAGAGATTTGTCGCAAATTTCTAAGTTAGTTAAATTACTAAGATTAACAAAATAGGGAAGAATGATCGACCTTGACATGAAATTATCGAGAAATCGTTTCCGAAGCAGGGGACGCAGAAAATGAGTCAATATAAACTCCGAATAATCACCATAATCTTCCTTGCGCTTCTTGGCCGCAGGTTTCCCCCCATTTTATTTCCCTTTCACTTGCTTTCTTCAACCTCTCTCCATTCTCCTCAAAGCCGAACATAAGTGAAAATTGAAGGAGTAATGGATGAATAATGATTTGAATGATTGATTTTTTAACAAGAAAATGAGTGAAAGATGAAGAAATTTAAGAGAGAAATGGAGAAGCACTATTCACGCGTGAGAGAGAGAAAGATGAATAAGTGAAGAAATGATGATTGAGAAGTGTTTAATGAAGGTTAAATGCATGGGTAATGGTTTGAAAGATTGATCTTGACATGAAAAAGAGTGAGAAATGAAGAAATTTTAAGTGGAAATGGAGGGGGTATGTTTGGCTTTGAGAGACAATGGAGAGAGGTTGAAGAAAGTAAGTGAAAGGGAAATAAAATAGGGGGAAACCCGTGGCCAAGAAGCGCAAGGAAGATTATGGTGATTATTCGGAGTTTATGTGGACTCATTTTTCGCGTCCCTTGCTTCGGAAACAATTTCTCGATAATTTCATGTCAAAGTCGATCATTCTTTCCTATTTTGTTAATCTTAGTAATTTAGCGAACTTAGAAATTTGTGACAAATCTCTTAGAGATTTTCTTATTACTATGGGCTGGAAAAATGTATTGGTTGTTAATGAGCGATATTATGAAAATTTAGTTAAGGTTTTTTTATTCAAATATAGATATGGAAGTCTCGGATAAAATTGTTACAAGTGTTAGGGGAATCCATATCGAATTTGATGTTGCGTTGTTAAATCGTATTCTTGGAACTCCGAATGAGGGATTAGAGCTATACAGTGCCAGAACTAAAATAGATTATCCTTGGTTTTCAATTGAGAATGTTGTTGAAAATTTGTCAACAACGTGACTTGTCCTCCGAGTTTTGTCAATCTCTTTTAAAATCTCAAGCCTTACCTTTTTAAATTATAATCCTTCATTATGTTCTTCACCATGTTATAACTCCTAGGTTTGGACATACTGATGAAGTTAACCATTTAGATGTAGCTATATTGAATTGCATTCTTGAGGGTAGGGTGCTCAATGTTGGTTATATTATTCTTCATCATATGCTTAGCACTCCATGTATAGCTAAAAGATCTCTTGCTTATGCTAGTATTATTACCCTCATTCTTAAGTATTTCCGAGTACTTATAACCGAGCCAACCTTTTTGAATCCAATGGAATTAGGAGACGAAGTAATAGCAAATTTGAGATTTATATGGGTGGAAAATAGATGGTATAAAGACTGGAGATACAAATTAAAGGTTACTGAGATTTGCTCCTACAGATCATCGTTTCTTTAACGATGTCCTTCTACCACACAAGCTCCCTGATCTCAGTGTTCCACATTGCTCACATCCTCCACCTTTCGAGGGTCCTTCCCACTCTACTTCAATTGTCTTCGAGGATCCGATGCAGCAGTTGTTGACTAAAGTGGATTCTCTTTCCGAGCAGCAAAGCAAAATTCAATCCTAGCTTGAGGCCTTTCAAATTCAGTCCATTTCGAAGCAACAACAACTATTTGCGTAGCAGCAACAATTATTTGATCAACAATATCGTCTCTTTGCTCAACAACAACAGTTTCTTGATGGCCAGCAGCAACTTTTTGCAGCTCTTAAATTTCCACCACCATCCCCTTCATCACATCCACCATCTCCTTAGAACTCTATTTTATTTTCAGTCATTTCACTTTGCACTACATCTCTACATGCATTATTGTTTAAATTTAAAAATGATTGTTAATTGATATTTGGACATGTTATGTTTGGTGGTTGATGTTTTTTGAAATCTTGTATTGTTATAATATCTTAGTTAATTGCATGCTTAATTTATATATGTTTCTTGATTAATTATTGAGGTGCTCTTTTTGGTATAAGCATGAATTTCTGGTAATTTTGATGATGAAGGGGGATAAGTCATGTATTTTTTAATTCAAAGATAGGTAATAGTATTTTGATCTTGAAGTCTTTGTGTATGGTTTTGAAATATTAATGGGGAGTACAAATTATCATATATTCAGGGGGAATTTTTGTTTTGAACTTGATTTATATGTTGAATTATAAATGCCATGTATTAAGGGAGAGTATAAATGTCAAAATACATGAGATGTTTGTCATCATAAAAAAGTGGGAGATTGTTAGCCTAAAAGGCTATACATAATGTAATTTTGATGATAACAAACATGTGTCTCAAGTGATTTAATAAATATTGTATTTAACATTTTTACTAGTTTTTTAAGGATAATATTTATGCAAGTGAAATCAAGTTGAAGACACTCAACGGACAAATTATTATCATAAATTCTTGTAAAGCCGGTATGATTTAATTGATGCATGATTTAGCATTTAAGAAGCTCAAGGGATTACCTTAATTAATTATTTTTCATAAACTAAAAGATTTTATATTTATAAGATAGAGTATTTTGTGGATTTGAGTAATTTGGACTTAAATGAAAAATTTTGCAATCTTTGAATTTAATAAATATTATTTTGAATTCCGGAGTTGAACCTTTTTGTAAACATTTGAAATATTTTACACCATACTATAATTTATGAAAGTTTAAGGACCCAAGTGTAATCTAAACATTTGAAATCCAAAATTGGACAGAGTGAGCGGCTAACCGCCTGAGGCTAGCGGCTTGCTGCCTGAGCAAAATCTCATATTTTCAAATTTTGGACTAAAGTGAAAGGTTTTGAAAATTTTGAAAAATATAAGTATTATGCAAAATTTAAAAAAGGATTTCTTTAAAAAATATTATTATATTTGGGGCCATATCATAATTTCATAAAGTATTGGAAATGACAAGTATTATTTAAAAATTCTAAAATTGGACATGTTTGCAAAGTTTTATGACGTTTTGGGCCATAATGTAATTTAAGTATAACGGTAATATCACTATTATGAGCGGCTAGCCGGATAAATCAAGGGGCTAACTGCTTGGTTGGGGGAATTTGTTTATAATGGTTAGTTTTTGAGTTTTAACTATAAAAACTCAACTCCAGTTTTATTTTAAGGACTAATGCAAGCATAAAAAAGATCGTAAAACATATATTGAGCTTTCAAATTGCAAAATCATCATAGATTGAATCATTATTGTGTTATTATTTGCATAACCACTCTTAAAGAGAGTTTTTGTTGTAATTTTCATTTCTTATTAAATTATGGGTGTACAAATGTGAAAAACACTTGGGGTGAAAAGATTGGAGAGATAATCTTTTGATTGTAAAGGTTCATTGACACATTGGAAGTCAATTGTAAGAACTTGAAGCCTTGAGAGACTTGGATAGTGAAATCCTCGAGCTTGGTTGGCTTTGAGGCGTGGACGTAGGCGAGGATTGCCGAATCACATAAAAATTATTGTGTTTGTTTTATCTTCCCTTTTTTTTATTATTGTGCTATATTGAATTTATTGTTTTTGTATTTGATTAAGGCAATAGATTAAATTGTTGTGCAAATTGTTTAGCATAAAATTTAAAAACTCAATTCACCGCCTCTCTTGGGTTGCATAACTTGCATTTCATATTATTGACCTGACCTTTTGATTATTCAAAAGAAATTTTTCAGCGGAGCTTGGAAAGACTCATGGTTTTTAACTGGTGGGGATTGAAAATTTGGGATTTTTATGACATAAATCCCGAGTGCTGGGTTCGAACTGATTTTTGTACCCCATGTAACTTATCTAGGTGATGTTTTAATATATTATTCTGTAACTCCACTAACCCTGTTTTTTTTTTTCTTTTTTTTTGTGCAATGCGAAACATGCCTCCCTCTGTCATTTCCAATGATGAGAGAGATCCACTACTGAATGTCTTCAATATTTCAGTAGAATATAGATCTTAGGACTATCTCTCCTAATCGGGTTTTTTTTTATCAATATTGGCTTTCATCTCCTCTGCTCATCTTTTAACCCCTCTTAGAGGTGTGCTTTTGGTTTTATCAACATTTTTATAAAATGATAAGTTCATGTAATAATGCATATATCTCTATCCTCTTTTTTTTTTCCCTCTTTTTCGGTCATGTCTTTAGGAAATGATGGTACTTAGAAAAAGAAAAAGATTAATAAGTATCCTCTCGCACAGGGAATTCACAAAGGACAAGATAAAAAAAATTATTGAAATCTGAAGATATTACTGGTACGTTAACTAAGATGTTGAAGGAAGAATTAAAAGTAGTAAATACTCACCAAAATTCAAATGACTTAAACTTAAGAAGTAAAGAAAAGAAGAGAGTTAGTAGTTGGATGGAAGAAATAGCAAACAATGTACATATAAGTGATGAGTTAGCTTCGTTGTTGTATGGAAGAGATATCGACCAATATATATAAGTGAGAGTTAGCTCTTTTTAGTTTTAAAAATCAAGCTCCAAAAAGTTAGGGGCAATTGTTATCAGGAATAGTGAAACATGCAAAAGTAGTCATGCACTAAAAGTGATGCATGCAAAGTTACCATGCACGTGAAAATGATGTATACAAAGTTATCATGCACAAAAAATGAAGCGTGAATCAAGTAAAAGTAAAAAGAGACTATGGAGCAGGACGCATAAATAAAAGTAAACAGAGAGCATGGACTATGGAGCATGAAGCAGAAAGTATAAGTAAAAGTAAAAAGAGAGCATGGAGCATGGAGTAGGAAATGTAAGTAAAAGTAAAAGTGGAGCATGCATAGTAAATTGAAGCAGACAACGTGCATAGTAGAATGAAGCATGTTGGCTGTCACAAAACCAATATAATCGTGGATTCATAAGATAAATCTAGAAGTACTGAAAACCAATTTGAGAAGAAAATAAACATAGACTTAAGATAAAACTCTAATTAAGTAATGAAAGCCAATTAGAATAAGGAGTTGTTAACGACTTAGAATACCTAAAAATTGTACTACAAATAGAATGCTCTTAATGCATAAAAGACACAAACAAATCTAGAGGTAAAAAGCTAAAAAAAAAAGAACAGAAATCATTGTAATTCTTATTAAATAGTGAAGGTTGTACTTTCGATTCCTGTGAACGTAGGCCAAGTGTTGGCCTACGTAAATTCTCTGTGTTTTGTTCTTAACATTGTGTCGTTCATTTATAATTTTCTAGTTGACTAAGAATAAGCGTCAAATAGTTACAAATTAACCAAATGAATGGTTTAATCTCTTCTAATCTAGTGCAAATCTGTGAATATGTATAACCAACTTGATTGACTTGGACTAATCTTTTGCTTATTATTATTGGTGCGAAGTTTGAAATTGCTCTTGCCCGTGTGAATAAGCATCGAATTCCTTCATGCAGGAGAGTAGAAATTGTTAGGGGGTAAAAGAATTTTTTAAAAAAAAAGGAATAGAAAGGATGATGAGAGATCATTCCTTAGTTTTTGATTGAAAAGAAATGAACCAAATGACGAAGAAGACAAATGATGTATCCTTATAGTCGTAGGCCACAAAATCCATCAAAGATAAAATATAATACCTACTAAAAGGAAATTAAAAAAATCATATTTTATCCTTTCTGTAAAATAATAATAATAATAAAATAAATAAATAAAAGTATTTGAAATCTATTCAGATTCTAAATACATATGCTTTGCTGTTTGGTCTGGATGTATGTCAAGCATTAGTTTGAAAATTTACTTTATTAATATTCGAAGAAACATCCATCCTTATTCAAGAGACATTAATTTCATGAGGTTCAAATTGATCCCCGCAAACAAATGTTGAGGGTATGATTTCACTAGGGTGCTTAGTGCTTTCACGTTATCAGAAGCACTTTTCTTTTTGTATATTTCAAAACCCATTAGAAATGAAAACTTTTTTATCCAAATATATATATATATATATATATATATACACTTTAAATATTTGACATATACAAGGCTCCATCACTTCTTGTTGGTCACAACTCACTTGGAAAAATAAAGTTGTTTTAGTTAAGATTATCATCAAAAGGTTTTTCAACTAAAATCTTTTTTCTTATTTAAAAAGTCACATTAATAAAAGGAATCTTAAAAATTCTTTGAATGAAATTTTTTAGATAAGATGGTGCTAAAAACATAAAAATAATATTTTATTTGAAGAATTATTTATGGAGAATCTTTTAGAGTTTTTAATTTAGAGACAAATGCTTATTTAGTCCTCATGTTTTGGACTAAATATTCGTTTAGTTTTTATATTTTGAAAAGTATCTAAAATTTATCTCTACTGTTAAATATGTTACATTTTTATTTTTATTTTTTCTTTACTTTTATAGCAATCTTTAAAATAATTTTTATTCACAAGAATTAAATTAATTTTAAAAGTAAAATAATAGCAAAAAATTTTTACATTAATTTTTATTTAAATTTATAGTTAATTTGATAAAAAATTTTATAGTTAATTGGATAAAATAACTTTCTTTTTATTAATGCTTCCAAGATTATTGCAAGAATATTTTTGTAAAAATTAAAAAAAAGAAGAAGTAAGGATAAAAGTGTAATATAATTAACAATAAGGATATTTTGAGATATTTTTAAACTATAAGGATTAAATGGTCATTTAGTCTTGAATATTGGGTGTAAATAAATATTTATCCTTATTTTTAAAGAAAAATTAATGTTAAAATATAAATAAATTTATATTATTTTAGCAGTAAAAAAATATAATTAAATAATATAATTTTATTTTTACTTAAAAAATCTTGTAGAGTTTTTTCATTTATTTATCATATAAATAAATAAATATTTAAAAAGTTAAATTGGACAAGCCTTTTGGTGTGCCCAAGCGTCGAGACATAACAGCAGGTGCACAACAGTGGCGGGTAATTTGGTAATTATCTTATTTTCTAAAGCTGACGCGATCTTCTCTTCTCCGGCCCAGCCAGCAGGAGCTTCAATCTGTATCTTTCTCAGAAACCTTAAATTTACAATTGATTTTCCTCATCGTTCATCACTCAGTGAAATTAAAATTAGGGTTTCTGATTTTGCAAATCCCTCCAATTGAAACTCACCACGAAAAGATTCAATTTTGAGACTAAATTTAGGGTTTTTTGTTATGATAAGATTCGATTTCAATCGGGCATCTTACGTGTCGGATTCGAGCAATTTCATTATTATTCAACGGTCTCATTCTCATTCATCTTTCTGTTATTTCCGTTATTATTAATAATAATTGGTTATGGATTTCGACGCGCACGGTGGCAACAAGCGCGTGTTCCATCGACTAGGAGGAGGTGGTGGTGACGGCGGTGGCGGTGGGCTCTCAACGGCCGATACAAGGCAGAAAGTATGTAACTATTGGCGCGCTGGAAAGTGTAATCGGTTTCCATGTCCGTACTTACACAGAGAATTGCCACTGCCGCCGGCGGCAACAGCTAACGGTGCTGCTGCGAAGCGGTTTGCGAATAACACGTGGGGTAGAAATAATAATTTTAATAATCATAGCAATAATTATAGGGCGGGTAATAGTAAAAATAGTAATATTAATAATAGGGCTGTTATAAAGACGGATATATTGTGTAGAAATTGGGTTCAAGGGAATTGTATGTATGGAGAGAAGTGCAAGTTTTTGCATTCTTGGACTGTAGGCGATGGTTTCAAGTTGTTGACTCAGCTTGAAGGGCACCAAAAGGTAAATTTGTTTAGTTTTGTTTTGTTCAAATTTTAGTTTGTTGAATGTTTTTGGAGATTTAACTGATTGGTTGATTGTGAACAGGTTGTGAGTGGGATTACTCTGCCATCGGGTTCAGATAAGCTTTATTCTGGTAGTAAAGACGAGACTGTTAGAGTTTGGGATTGTGCTTCTGGACAGGTTTTTCTTTTAAATTACTTTTCTTTTCTTATTTTGTAAGTTGAATTAATTTTAGTTCTTATATGAGTTAGCTCGCTTGTTGGAATTTAGTTTTTGATTATCTGGTCGAACTATGAATGTATGTCTGAAGGAAAAGGTGGAATAGAAAGAAAGTTATTGGTCGTAAACAGTTGATACTTGATGCATTTTGTCATAATCATTAATCAAATGTAAATATAGATGCCTTGTGTTTTCATTTCTCTACATTGTCTCTTTGTATCGCGATTGAGAAGCTTATTAATTAGCGGCTGATGGTCTTTTTCTTTTTCTTTTAGTGTGCAGGTGTGATTAATCTTGGTGGTGAAGTTGGTTGCATGATTAGTGAAGGTCCTTGGATTTTCATTGGTGTAACAAATTTTGTCAAGGTAAATTATATAACATTAGAATTTACTTTTTTTTGGGGGTGAATTTCATATGGTTTGCAAGCGTGAAAGTAGTGTCAATATAATGATACCTGGGTATGTGATGATATTTCAGGCTTGGAACACCCAAACTAATACTGACCTGAGTCTTAGTGGACCTGTGGGACAAGTTTACGCAATGGCTGTCGGTAATGATTTACTCTTCGCTGGTACGCAGGTAATCAGTTTTACAAGTCGATTATTCGTGTTTTCTTTCTGAATTGTCATGTTTTAAGTTTACTTCTTTTGTTGGCAAATAGTTTTTCGTTGGGGCTTCTAGTTGTAGGATCCATGGGTTGAGTGCACTATGTCATGAATAATCAGTTGCGAACCCTGTTATTGAATGTGGAAATTGTGATATCCAACATTTCCAAGTGTACCTACAATTTTGAAGAGTGATTGATTGCATGATATCAGCTACCAATGACATGCATTGACATATACACCTTTTTTTTCACTTAGTTAAATGTTTGTTTGTGCATCATCAATCTTGCACACTGAAAGCCCTTGCATACTAAGTTGTCCATGCTTCTTCTGCCTCTCTCTGCCCCTGTCTCTTTCGTACTCTGCGCTTGTTTGTTTGGAATCACCATGTACTCCTGACTAATAAAACAACATCCTTTTGTGCAGGATGGGGCTATATTGGCATGGAAGTTTAATGTTACCACCAACTGCTTTGAACCAGCTGCGTCGCTCAAAGGTCACTCTCTTGCAGTGGTATCTTTAGTTGTCGGAGCTAATAAGCTTTACTCTGGTTCCATGGACAATTCAATAAGAGTAAGTTAGATTTCATATCATGTTAATTCTGATACGAACTTCTAGTTTTTTGATGAATAACCTGCAGAGATTGTCTTTCCTTCTTTTAGGTGTGGAACCTTGAAACTTTGCAGTGCATACAGACTCTAACAGAGCACACTTCAGTCGTGATGTCACTTCTTTGCTGGGATCAGTTTCTTTTATCATGTTCATTGGACAAAACAATAAAGGTTTTTGCCATTTTGATGCTCATTATATACATTTTTCTTTGGGGGCAAGTTACAAAGCTGTACCGATTTTATTTGTTTTTGCAGGTGTGGTTTGCTACAGATAGTGGAAACCTGGAAGTGACTTATACTCACAATGAAGAACATGTATGTTTTTCTCTTTCTCCAAATCTGGTTTTCCTGTTTTATTCATGTTCTATTTTAACTTGTGATCTTGAATCTGGTTGCCAATATTTTTAGTATTGATATTCAAGTATTTGATACGTTAAGCTTGTGATACATGGGGTAATAATTGTAATTTATATATCATCTACTACTTTATTTGGTTCCTGAGTTTTTTCTAAAAGAAAACACTCCAATGGGAATAGGTGTTTTGTTGCAAGTGTTGGTATTGTATTGCTTCGTGGTGTGCCGTCAAGCCCATTCATCTGCAATGTTAGGCTCAGAATTAGAGAAGCAAGATATTCTGGTTCTGTATGTGTGCATGAGAGATTTGATTAAAGAATAGTTTTTCCCTTGTGTGCATATTAAACTAGAATAGTGGGAATTTTTTTTTTTTGGGGGGGGGGAGGGGGTAACAGTGAATACTTTCTCTTCTGTATTTCACGGAGGAATGGTTTAAAATTCACTTTGCTCTTCTTTTATTGTAATGTTTGTTTTCAAAATACGGAACGCATCTAGAATACTAGTAGTTTATGATATTGTGATCTGGCTGCTGCAGGGAATGCTTGCCCTGTGTGGAATGCCTGATTCAGAAGGCAAGCCAGTCTTGTTGTGCTCTTGCAATGACAACTCAGTCCGCTTCTATGATTTGCCATCGTGAGTTTTCTGTAACCATATGGTCTTTATTTTATTTTCCTTTTCTCATTCAAATTGGAACCCTTCAGCCAATTTCATGCATGCACAGTTGCTTTCCTAACTGTTTTCTATTATGCTATTATGGTCTAGGTTTGCTGAGAGGGGTAAAATTTTTGCCAAACAAGAGATTCGAGCCATTCAGCTGGGCCCTGGCGGTCTGTTTTTCACTGGTGATGGGACTGGTCAAGTGAGAGTGTGGCAATGGTGTAACGGGCCGGTTGCAACTTGATGACCAGTGCAATATCATAAGTGCCATCATGTCTTTTGACTCGTCATTATTCCATTTCCTTTTATTCTGCTTTATTTTTGGGGTTCATTCTGATATAAGTTTGCCAGAGAAATTGTTAGTTGAGAATGCCGATTTTGGCCTTCTAGCTATAGGTGCTCAAACCCATTGTCACTTTCTGTGTGCCATAGTTTCATACATAAAGCGCGCCCTTTCAGTAAAGGAAATTGTAAGTTTGTAACCATTCCAACTCTCCATATAGCGAAGGTTTTTCAATCATAATATTTTCTGAGTTTCATCAAGGTGCGTTATTACACATATCTTAAATAACCATTGTCCTTTTTCCTCAATCTCCATAGCTGTGTTCTTTCTTTCTTTTTCTTTTTTTTTGCATGAACCAGTTTAATAAACCTTAAAGAACTTTGTCTGAATTTGATCAAATGAGGTCACAGCTAGCTATGCCCTGGAAGCAGGAATTTGTCTACAGCAAACACAACTCACGGCTGAACCAAAGTGGTAACTTAAATGTCTTGCAGGGTAATCATCTGTTAACCAGGAAACCTTTTGATTGGCCTTCTAATGAGCATACACAGAAGGATGAAGAAAGTATAGCACAGTGCAGACAAGAAAGAACAAAAAACTTGAGAAATCTAAATTTTATTCTGTAATAGATAGAAATAAAGTAATATGCTCAACTTTGGTTCATATTACACGGCGACAATTCCATTTTATTTCATCTTTTGCCCAAACGTTTACATGTACGTTGTATTTTACAGATTAAACATGACCTTGAGTGCAGTTCATTGTATTTTACAGATTAAACATGACCTTGATTGCAGTACATTGTATTTTACAGATTAAACATTACAGATTAAACATGACCTTGATTGCAGTACCACCACGAGCACTTGTTTCAAAGGCCTCTTCCACTTCTTTCTGGGAGAAACCAAACCTATGCGTGATAAGGGGCTTTACATCAATCTTTCCGCTTCTAAGGAACTCCAGACACAGTGGCCAGGTGTTCTTGTAGCGAAACACCCCCACCACATCCACCTCCCTGCATTCACAATTATGCTCATAAATTTAAGGGTAAAAGGTTCAGACGGATTTTAGTCCAATTAAAAGCTGAAACGTGTTTTTCAGCTTAAGAAGTCATTAAAAATATGTTTCGAGAAAAGGAAAGAAAAAGTCATTAAACAGAAACAATATACAAGATGGTTTGTGAAGGTTGTTCTTGACATGCCATCATGTTCTATTGGATAACATACAACCCAAGCACAAGAATTTGTTTACATTCTTCTTTCAAGTCCATTGATTCTAGGACATTCCAACTTTTATTCAACAACTTTTGTTTACCATTTTACATGTTCTTAAAAATGATGGCTTTATGATCTTTTTGGTAATTGTATTCAACTTTTATTCTCTCATTTTTTAAATCTATTTGTTCCCAATCCAACAATGAAATGCTCCTTCCACGAATTTTTTTTGTTTTTTTTATTTGCATTTTAGAGACTTACGGGTCATTTGTTTTTTTGACTTGACTTAATTGACTTAGTTTTAATCAATTAACTCATTAAGTTATTAAGTTAATTTTTTTAAATTTTTTTACTAAATTTAAAAAGTCTTAATAAATCATTGAAAGATATTCTCCAAAATATTCGTATTTCATTAATTAATTTTCATTCTTACCTGAATAAAATTTAATAATTAGTATTATTACCCATCTCTGTATAACTTGTGATAATATATAGTGGTAGATTATTATTATTTTTATCTTTTTATTTTCTTCAAACTAGCATTATTTATCTTCATAATTTTTTATAAATATTTTTCATATAAAAACATCATAAACTATAATAAAATTGATTAATATATATAATATAGAATATTAAAGAGTTGTATTCAATTGACTATGATTTATATTATGATAATCTACTATCTTATTTATATATATTTTTATATTAGAAATGGGCTCTCAGGGAGCTAAGGCAACACTAATCGGGAGTGTGCAATCCCATACGCATCCTTACAAAGTATGCCAACAATTTCAGGAGGAGGAGAAAGAAGAACATGCAAACCTATAGGGGAATTTAAGCTATAAGTAGCGAGAAAATCTGCAGCACAATTTGCCTCTCTATACACATGCTCAAGTTGAACGATCTAATCATGTTCTAATAATTTCCGAATAGCCTTGATAAGGGTGGCATCTTCATTTTCTGGAACAGAGGCCATTGTCAACAAATGCACTACACTCTTGTTATCCACTCCAACTTGAACACGCCTAATACCATTTTCTCATACCATTCTCAAGCCATGCAGCAGCCCCCAAAGTTCAGCCGAAAGGACTGAACACGTTCCAAGGTTCACTATAAATCCCATGATCCAATTTCCATTAAAGTCACGAAGCAAACCACCAGCTCCAGTCTGACCGAAACCTTTCCTGGCACCATCCGTATTTAAGCTAACACTCGGCCAAACAGGGGCTCTCCAACGTATCATTTTCTCCACTTTCTTTTGCTTGACAGTCAAAGGTTCCTTGATACACCTTAGGATCTCATACGTCCGAGCCTTAATATCTGTAACTATAAATCTGCTATCCCACGATCCATGGTTAAAGAGTACATTATTTCTCCAATACCATAGACGCCACACTGTCACTCCAAAGCACACTCTCCAGTATTCTTGACTTGCAGTATTATGACCTCTCACCAGATTCATTTGGAGCCAGTCCTTCAACGGCCATAGGAAAAAGTTAGGATGATACTGACTCGGCAGAAGCTGAAGCCAAACCCTCCTAGCTGTAATACAATCACGGAGAGAGTGAAGGATATCCTCAATCGACCCTCCACATTGATCACAGTAAATAGAAACAGTGACATGCCTCCTATAAAGCTCCTCCCGAGTTTTCAAACGACCCTGCAAAAGAAGCCACAGAAAAATACGTATGCTTTGAGGGCCCTTTCAGTTCCAAGCGAAACGCCAGTCAATCTGAGATCCACTGACCATAGACTCATCCAGCAACTCATAAGCAGCTCTTACCGAAAATATTCCATTAGAGGAACCCCCCCAAAAATAATTGTCATTGCCAAAGGCAGCTGTTGGCGGATGAATTGCAGCAATCTTTAAAAGGACATTGCTAGGTACCAAGTGGCTAAACAAAGGCCAATTCCAGTTACCAGATCCATCTAGAAAATCCACTGCCCTTTTGTTTAGTAACTCATTCGAGATTGGTTGAATCACAAATTCAGCTAGAGGCTTTAGACTTGTCACCCAATAATCCCCCCAAAATCTAATTGTCTCCCCATCACCAATGTTCCACCGAATGCCCCCTCGAGTTTTCTCCCAAATATTTCTCATTGCTTTCCACAAAGGGGAACCATACCGAGTAGGCAAACTTGTAGGATCCTCATCCATTTGAACTCTGTATTTTGTTAGCATCACTTGATTGCTAAGTTTAGTGGGTTCAATAATCAAACTCCAAGTATTCTTCATAATGAGTGCATGGTTCATAATCTCCAGCTTTTTAAAACCGAGGCCCCCTTTAGACTTTGGAGTGCAAACCATATCCCAACTAACTAAACTCATTTTTTGGTGTTCAGCCAATCCACTCCAAATAAAACGCCGACATAACTGATCAATCTTCAGTTTTATACTTCTTGGTAGGTTGATGGTTTGCATTACGTACACAGGAATGGCTTGTAAGATTGATTGTGCCAAAGTAATGCGTCCCGCTAATGATAGATGAGAAGCATTCCACCCAGACAGCCGCTTATCCACCGTGTCAATAATATTCTGGTATGTTTGCTTCGAAACCCTATTATAGAGCAACGGAACACCTAAATACTTACCTAAATTATCCGTCCCTGAAACTCCAAGTTCAGAGCTGATTTTGGATACCTCTATAGCTGAAATATTTTTAGAAAAATAAACCAAAGTTTTTGATTTATTAACCTTGGCTCCTGAGCTCACACAAAACTCTTCCATAACTTTGTTAATTACGCCAGCTTGCTGTCTAGATGCCTCTGAGAGCAATAATAGATCATCCGCAAAGAAAAAGTGACTCAAAGGGGTTCCTAGTTTCGCTAGCCGAATTGGTTTCCACTGGCCTTGCTGTATTGACCTCGAAATCCCATGGCTGAGGTGCTCAATACATAATACAAAAATATACGGCGAAAGTGGATCCCCCTGTCTAACACCCCTACAAGGGCTGAATTCTGAGGTGAACTCGCCATTCCAGAGAATGTTCATCCTAGCTGTAGTAATACAAGCCATAATGAGATTAATAAGCCCAATCGGTAAATTCAACTCCTGAAGAGTGTCATGAATAAAATTCCAACTAAGCCTATCATAAGCTTTCTCTATATTCACTTTTATTGCCATAAAGCCTTGACGCCCTTTTTTCCTCCTCATAGAATGAATAATCTCCTGTGCAACTATAATGTTCTCGGTAATATGGCGACCAGGAACAAAACTAGTTTGATGAGGACCAATTAAACCGGGGAGGATCTCTTGCAGTCTATTAGCTATAATCTTAGTGATCGTTTTATAAGCTACAGTGCAGAGGCTTATAGGACGATACAACTTAAAAGAAGTGGGGTTCTCCGTCTTAGGGATGAGGACCAGCAGAGTTCTATTTATTTTAGCAGGAATATATTGAGATCGAAAAACATCCTTGATTACCTTGCAGAAAGACTCACCCACAATATGCCACTGAGTTTGGTAAAAAATGGCATGCAGACCATCTACTCCAGGGGTCTTGAGAGAGCTCAAACTAAATATAGCATGTCGGATTTCTCTTTCTTCAATTTCATTAGCTAAATTTGTCATTCGATATTCATCAATTGGCGGGAAGGTACCACATACTTGATACGGCTCATACACTTCTTGATCCGATGTGTACAATTGAGAGAAAAAAATTGGTAGCCCATTTTTTAATGTCTTCTATGTCATACAACCATCGACCATCCTCTGCATTGACTGCATCTATTTTGTTGTGGCGTCGTCTAGTGAGAGTTTTTTGGTGAAAATAAGCGGTATTACGATCACCAAATAATACCCAATCCCTTTTCGACTTCTGCAGTCATAAAAATTCCTCCTGCATCAAAACCTCTTCCAACTTTCTTTTAAGATTATCCTCTAAACGGTGTAGACTCCGGAGAGGTCTCCGTTCTAAGGCTCTTTGGACTCTACCAATTCTAGCTAACAATCCTTTTTCCTTTGAAGAATGTTCCCAAAGGTCTCCTTATTCCATTGTTACACTTGCTTGGTAAACTTCGAAGCTGATTGATAATAAGAAACATCATTATTCCAATTATTTTCCATAAAGTTTTCAAACCTCGAATCTGTTAACCAAGCGGCCATGAAACGGAAAGGCTTTGGATCCTTACTCTTTCGGCCATATTGATCAAATCTAATCACCACAGGGCGGTGATCTGACTCAACTTTTGGAAGGTGAAGAACTGAAGCGTTATGATACTTTGAAAACCAAGCCTTGTTACAAACTACTCAATCGAGGCGTTTTGACAAAGATTCACGCGACCAAGTGAACCTGGGACCCTTAAACTGCAAATCATGAATCCCATTATTATGAAACCAATCACTGAAGTGTTTACAAACACCACTTGTTGTAACCGACCCCCCCATCTTTTCTCCTGGAAATAAAATTGAATTAAAATCTCCTCCAACAATCCAAGGCTCATTCGTGTTAGCCGCAAGATGATTAAGATGGTGCCAGAGCTCACCACAGATAACAGGAACTGGGCTATCATACACTGCTGTGACCTAAGAATTCAGTACATTATTACTCAAAATTTTGAGATGTATAAATTGCTTGTGATTAAAAACAATCTCAACATCAAACCGATCTCTCCACAACAACCAGATTCCACCCAAAAATCCTACAGCTTCCACTCTAAGGGAGCGATCAAATCCACTTGCTTTAATGAAGTTGTCTACTTTTCTTCCACTAATTCTCAGTTCCATAACCACAACCATATCCGGATTGTAACTTTGCCTGATGGACTCAAAAGCTCGTCTGAAAGATTGGGACGCCGCTCCCTGCACATTCCAAAACATTACTGATATTACCATAAATAAATATGTACGAGTAAAAAGGTGGATTTTATAGCTACTGTCCATGAGGTTGCGCTGGATACTCCTTGAGCGTTTCCTACACCATAGACTCTTCATCTTCAGACATTCCATTTTCTACTACATCAGTTTTTGTTAATGCATGTTCCAGAAAATCATTCTCAATATTCTCTGTGATAAAACCACTCATATCGTCAGGGGGATCATTTGGGTGAGAGGAATGTGGAGGAGGTTGATCATGTTGGCCAGTTGCAGGCCAGACATTCGTATCACTGTTCTGCCCCGGTGGTGTATTCGGCTGAGGAGAGCAAAATACCGTTGTATGTTTGGTTGGGTCTAAAGTGATAGGGATGGATTTTGTAATATGGTTAGCAGAAGTTGCATGGGTAAAAGGACAAAAGATAAAGCGGGGGTTTGCATGGGAATTATAGTGGACAACATTTATATGGCTATTTGAAAGATCTTGGATGGAGTCAGTATTTTGAAAGGGATTGTTTGATGTGGAGGCCTCGGGTCGGTTTTGTATAATCATAGCAGCTTTTTTCCTTTGCTGCCGTCGGGTAGCACTCTTTGAGAGGTTGGCTTTAAAAGTTATTGTGCTAGGGTTACTGTTACTGTTGGTAGCTTGGAAATGGCCAGGTATGTCAGGCAAAACATGCGGTTCTGTAGGTAGTCCATTAGATGTCTCCTCAGGGATTTGCGTAAGGACTTGAAACCTTGATGCATGATTACCTTGTTGCATCTTGTTCCGATTTAAAACATCACTATTCTCCTTTCCAGCATTCGGACGACGGCCCCTCTTGGATGCAATCATCCATGGCCCAAACGGTTCAAGGTGAGTAGCTTCCTCCCTTTTATCCTCCTGCGGTTCAGTCATCTCGGCTCTTTGTTGATCTTGGCTATTTGTATAGTCTCCTGTAGGATTCCCATCATTTGTGTTACTGCTGCATATGTCACTATGGTGTCCATATCTGCCACACTTGAAGCAAATAAATGGTAATCCTTCATACTCAATCTTTTGAACCCTTCCATTGATTTTAACTTGGGAGACTAATGGTTGCACAAGGGAAATTTGAACAGCAATTCTTGTGAATTTGCCTCGTGTCGATAATTCAGTATTGTCGTCAAACTTAATGACCTCCTCAACTAAATGGCCAATTTTTTGTAGAGTTTTCTGATGATAAAGATGCATAGCCAGACCAGGTAGCCGGATCCAAACAATGGCATGAATCAAGTCCGTGGTTTTACTGTCAAAGTCAAGCGTCCATGGCTGTACTGTTAGGTAATGACCTAATATAATCCACGACCCTTTTGTCAACGCATCAATAGCATCTCCTGCAGCACGAAACCTTATCAGGTAGTAGTTGTTTTCCAAATCAATTACTGAAAAACCCATCGAAGGTTTCCACATACTAGCCAATCGGGCACAAAGGGCTCTATAGCCAATGTTCTTTCCCAACAGCTTTACTACAACCGAGTTCTTCCATGGCTGAATTAATTTTTCTTGTATCCTGGCCGAGAAAGTTATATATGGCATTACTCCTTCACAATTCTCAGTCACGTCACCTTCCTCAAACTCCCAGTCCTCCTCACTTCCTTCAACTCCATGTGCCTTAAACTGTGAGGGTCCAACTAGCGTCTCCTTATATGTAACTGGTGGTGGGTTATCCTCATATGTTCCTTCTTCCCACATCCGAGCCTTTTTTGTTGAGCGAGTCGCCTGGAACAGCGGCGGAAAATCCCTTGTAAAACTAGGGTTTTTTCCTACTCCGAGGTTTTCGGAGCTTCCTGTCATTTTAGCATAAGCCTTATTTTAATCCGTAACTATTGCTTTTTCTATGACTAGGGATCTTTCTTATTTATATTCTTTGAGATATTTATTATTTGTTTAACATTTTATAATTTGTAAGGGAATAAATGTAAAAATATTAGTTTTTAATTTTTTTCAAGTAAAAAAAAACCTTAAAATCTATTTTAGCAATTCAGACAAAACAAATATATCATTAAGATTCAAATATTCAGTTATATTAAGAATTCAAACTAATTCAAGTTTATTCAAATTTGAGACAAAAAAATAAACGACACGTCAAGGTGAATTTGCTGAAACCAATTAAAAACTTAAAGTAAATAACGGAGTAGCCCAAAACAATAAAAAAAAATGAAAAAGAAAACTGTAAATCAAGTACCTTGCAGCAGCTGGGGTGAGTGGGACAGTCATTTCACGATGACCCATCCCCACGAGGCAAACTTTACCACCTGCACGAGTGGCACTCAGTGCTGTTGACATGGTTTTGTTAAAGCCTGCACAATCAAAGCTCACATCTATTCCTGTCCCCATGGCTTTCTGTATCTTTTCCACTTCTTCAGCTATGTCCTGCAAAATACTCAACTCATAGCGGTTTATTCAAGCAGAAAAAACAAGCGTGAGGAGCACATGAACAATTTTCAAACGAACCAAAGCTCAAGCTCACCTCTACTCTGATAACAAGAATAATGCAGATTAGAGTGGTCAACTTTCAAACAGAAAACAAAAAGGTACTGAGAACAAAAAAGAACTGAGGAAGTTGGAACAAGGTCTTAATGCAACAGAGTTGGTTGAACAGAACATGTTGTTATGATGATTAAGAGAAAGGGAAGGATTGCGAGCATGAAGATTTTGAGATGTCTTTTACTTTTCTAAACTCTTCTGCTGGGCAATGGGCAGTAATATACCTGCAAATTTGTTGAAACTTTAACAATATTATCTGCACCAAGTTTCTTTGCAACAGATAAACGATAGTCATCCACATCCACAATGACAATTCTAGGAGCTCCAAAAGCACGAGCTCCTAGCATTGTGACAAGTCCTATGGGCCCTGATCCCATGATAAGCACATTTGTCTCAGGACCGATATTGGCACGGCGGCAGGCATGAACACCAACACTCAAGGGCTCACACATAGCCCCTTCCTCCAGGCTGACATTGTCGGGCAGCTTAAAACATAGGTCTGCAGGATGCACCACCTATTATAGAGAAGAAATGCATCTTAGTCATTATGTCAAGCAGCTGATCAATTTTGATAGCAGCCAATTTCATTTCAAATAAAAGGAATCAACAAACATTGCCAGATAAAAAATATATGACAAGAGGGAACAGAAGATCAAATGGGAACTACACAATTGACAGTAACCAGTATGTTTTTGGAAAAACAAGTAAAGTGACACCACTATTTAACAACAGAATTCACAAGGGCATAGATCATATTGTAGCAATAATCTAATACACGAAAAAATCTCAAACAGTAAAATTTATAGAATAATAATGTATGTATAGTAATTAGTACAAAATCTCTAAGAGAAAGGGAAAAAAAAAACTTGTCTTACAGTGGAATTTTCTTTTATCTTGTTATGAAATTTTTTTGTTCTGTAGTGATGGTATATACTAACCGTTGTAAGTATATCATTACTGAAATTTACAAGGGCATAAACTGTGTTAAAGTCAGTCTACCATATTTCTCATCTCATAGTCCTATAGAACTTAGTTCAAAATGTAAATTTTCAATCAACCTGATTAGCCAGACAACCATGAACTGGCGGACTTCCAAGACCTTTCGACTCTGGACACAAATTGTATCGACCTCCTTTGCAGTAATCACATTGCCAGCAGCTGATCCCTGGTTCCAGGGCCACACGGTCACCGGGCACCAAAGTCTTCACCTCGCTTCCCACCTTCTCTATGACCCCAGCACACTCATGCCCGATCACCATAGGCTCTTTCACTACAAAATCGGCAAGCCTCAAGGTCTGCAAAAATACACAAACATTCAACATTCAAGTATTATTTTGAATAACATAAAGTGAAAATATTCCGTTATTAACATTTCTCAGCAATTTGACAGAGTAATTGCCATAATAATAATAATAATAAATTAAGGGAAGTTGAAGAGGGATAAACAAATATACCTTGAGAAAATGCACATCACTTCCACAAACACCAACGGCTTTCATCCTGACTAAAACATCATAAGGTCCTACAGTTTACAAATAACTAACAAAGATGTTAAAACAATCAGTTTGAAATACATTAATTGTGAGTGATAGTTAATTCAATTGTAAGAGGTATAAGATAAGCTGTATTGGAAGATGTGTTTTTATTGTTTTTCAACCAAAGATCTCTCTTTAGATATATATCAATCTAACAAAGTTCATATCTTCAACCAATAAACAAACTCCATAACACTTCTAAGATACAAGACAGAGATGAAAGAAAGATAAAAATACCCAGAGAAGGAAGCTCCAAAGGCTGAATCTTGAGGGTGTTGACACCCATAAGCCAAGCTGCCATGTTAACTTCTTCTCCATCTTCCTTTTCTCCTTGTGACATCCCTCCCTTGCCCATATTTGCTTTTCACTCTTCAAAAACACAAGTGCACAGCAGAGACTTCACTCTGTACACTATCTAATAGAGATTATGGTTTCTCTTTTCAAAGGGATAACGTGCTTACGTGGAGAGAATTTATCGGTTTCAGAACCGTTGGTTGTTTGTTAATTTTGTTTTTTTCAGAATTTATGGACCCCAAAATCCAAACTGTGCAATAATTGTATCTTCATAAAGGAATCAAAATCAACTACATGTATGTGGGGGGTGGCTAATTTTGCAAAATGGTATGAAAGAATTGTACGGTACTATGGACTAAAAGAAAGCCAATAATTTGATTTTCATGACTTCTTTTAATGAATATGGTCACATGAAATAATATTTTAAAATTCATATAATTTAAATAAATTAATAATGGGAGGGAAGGGAATACCTGTACAAAAAGGTGACTATAATAATTAAGAAGTTTGTTTGGCAGGCACAAGGGAAATGAGATGGGAAAAAGAAAAGAAAAAGGAGGCAATTTTAACTAGGATCTAGTCAGCTTCACTTCCAGGGGATAATACGAGACACAATAACACTGTGTAAAAAGAGATAACGAAGGGTGGTGATGGTGAAGTTAAGGCAATCAGAGATAACGAAGGAGACGAGAATCAGAACACGGCTGCTTGGAATCAAAACTCTGAAAATTCAGCCATATCATTTGCCTACCCTAGATATTATATTTTTATCTTCTTCTCGTTTATTCTATACGCACAACTGTGAATTTAATCAGATCACTTGTCATGCCGTGCCATGCCAAAAAAAAAAAAAAAAAATTTGTGTAATTTTTAGGTCCTCAAAACGTGAAAGTACGAATTAAGGCTCTTGGAATATGTGGAGAGGGGGGATTGTCACTTTCTCCCCTACACTAATTAACATATATCATTTATCTCCTTTTTATTTTTATAATAGTCAAAAACTCCCTTGACAAGCTGACAACATAAGTTTATAATATTGCCTTTATTTTTAACAATTCTTTTATTTACATTTATTATAAATTAAATAAATTACATGAATAGAAACTAAATAAAAAAAATTAAGTATTAAAAACAAGAAATATATGTTTTGATATGAGCAAAAAAATTAATAATAAATTTTTTCTTGTAATTATTTATTTTGTGAACATTTTCTTATAATAAACATTTTATAATATTTTAAAATTAAATGTAAAAAGTATAGGCAAAATATTTTATTATTTATCTTATAATAAATTTTTATTTGTCATTCAAGTTTTCTTATAATAATTTTTTTATCATTTTACTAATAATTTTCTTATATATTTATTATAAGAAAATTTTCACAAAATAAATAAGTATAAAAAAATTTATTATTAATTTTTTTGTTCATATCAAAACATATATTTCTTGTTTTTAATGCTTAATTTTTTATTTAGTTTCTATTCATATGATTTATTTAATTTATAATAAATATAAATAAAAGAGTTGTTGAAAATAAGTGTAATATTGTAAACTTATGCTATTATGGGGGTTTGTGGCCATTATAAAAACAGCAGAGGGAAAAATGGTATATGTTGATTACTGTAGGGGGGAGATTGGCAATCTCCCTATGTGGAAGTGATGTTCATCACTTCAAGGTGAAAAAGCTTTCTGTCTGTCTCTATGCAAAATCTTGATGATTGTATGATATGCCAAAGGCTGTCACTGCTTATTTTATGCAACATGTTGTTTATGATCAGACTATGAGATGTGCTAATTTTATTGTGAAAAAACCTATGGTAATTGGACATGAGTGTGCTGTGATCATAGAAGCAGTTGGCAGTGAAGTTAAGTCCCTTGAGGTGGGTGATCGTGTGGCTCTAGAACCTGGTATTAGTTGCGGACACTGCAGTCTCTGCAAAGCTGGTAGCTATAATCTTTGCCCTGAAATGAGATTCTTTGGATCTCCTCCAACCAACGGCTCTCTTGCCCATAAGGTCAATGATCAGATGTCTTCAGCTTCCCAAACTATAAATTTTTAATTTCACATGCGGTCTATGTACAGAAGAATTGTAAATAACGGAGACATTTTCTTTTTCCTGCAACTAGGTTGTGCATCCAGCAAAGTTATGCTACAAGTTACCTGACAATGTGAGCTTGGAGGAAGGAGCAATGTGCAAACGTTGGACCTGAAACCAATGTATTGATCTTGAGATGAGGACCGATAGGCCTTGTTACCCTGTTAGCTGCTCGAGAATTTGGTGCCCCCAGAATTGTCATCACTGATGTTGATGTTCAGCGTCTATTTATTGCGAGGAATTTTTGCGCGGATAAAACAGTTAAATTCTCAAGAGATATCGAGGTTAATTGTCAGATATAGAAGATTATCACTCTGTTTTCACTTTCCCAATTTTTTCTAGGCCTTGAAGCTGTGCAAAAACATTGGCAGGACGTTGATACAGAAGTGGGGAAGATACAAAATGCAATGGGTTCAGGCATTGATGTGAGCTTTGATTGTGTTGGGTTTGACAAAACCATGTCAACGGCTTTGAATGCCACTTGTCCAGGAGGCAAAGTTTGCCTGATAGGATTAGCCAAGAGCGAGATGACGGTTGCTCTGACGCCGGCGGCTGCAAGGTGATGAGAAATAAAGTAATAAGCTCAACTTTGGTTCATATTACACGGCGACAATTCCATTTTATTTAATCGTTTGCCCAAACGTTTACATGGCCGTTGTATTGTACAGATTAAACATGACCTTGATTGCAGTACATTGTATCTTACAGATTAAACATGACCTTGATTGCAGTACCACCACGAGCACTTGTTTCAAAGGCCTCTTCCACTTCTTTCTGGGAGAAACCAAACCTGTGCGTGACAAGGGGCTTTACATCAATCTTTCCGCTTCTAAGCAACTCCAGACACAGTGGCCAGGTGTTCTTGTAGCGAAACACCCCCACCACATCCACTTCCCTGCGTTCGCAATTATGCTCATAAATTTAAGGGTAAAAGGTTCAGACGGATTTTAGTCCAATTAAAAGCTGAAACGGGTTATTCAGCTTAAGAAGTCATTAAACATATGTTTCGAGAAAAGGAAAGGAAAAACAGTCATTAAACAGAAACAATATACAAGATGGTTTGTGGAGGTTGTTCTTGACATGCCATCGTGTTCTATTGGATAACATACAGCCCAAGCACAAGAATTTGTTTACATTCTTCTTCCAAGTCTATTGATTCTAGAACATTCCAACTTTTATTCAACAACTTTTGTTTACCATTTTACATTTTCTTAAAAATGATGGCTTTATGATCTTTTTGGTAATTGTATTCAATTTTTATTCTCTCATTTTTTTTAAATCCATTTGTTCCCAATCCAATAATGAAATGCCCCTCCCACGAGTTTTGTGTTTTTTTTTTTTTTTTTGGCATTTCAGAGACTTAGTGGTCGTTTGCTTTTTTGACTTGACTTAATTGACTTAATTTTAATCAATTAAGTCATTAAATCTATTTGTTTTTTCAACTTAATGAAAAATTTCAGCTATTAAGTCATTAAGTTATTGAACTAATTTTTTTTTACCTTTTTTGCTTAATATAAAAAGTTTTAATGGTACCATTAAAAGGTATTCTCCAAAATATTCATATCTCACTAATTAATTTTCATCATTTCCTAAACAAAATTTAATAATTAGCATTATTACTTATCTCTATATAACTTGTGATAATATATAGTGGTAGATTATTATTATTTTCATCTTTTTATTTTTTTCAAATTAACATTATTTATCTTCATATTTTTTTATGAATATTTTTCATATAAAGACATCATAAACTATAATAAATTAGATTAACATATTTAATATAAAATATTAAAGAGTTGTATTCAACTGAATATGATTTATGTTATAATAATATATTATCTTATTTATATTTTTTGATATGTTTATTATTTGTTTAACATTTATAATTTGTAAGGATATAAATGTAAAAATATTAGTTTTATATTTTTTTTTAGGTTTGGAAAATAATTTAAAATTTATTTTTAGCAATTCAGATAAAAAAAACATTTCACTAATTCAAATTTTCTCAGATTTCCAAAAAAAAAAAAAGTGATCTTAAAGTGAATTTGCCGAAACCAACTAGAAACTTAAAGTAAATAGCGTTACTATTTACCCCGAGTTAAACTCCAAAACTAATGCAAACGACAATGTTTCATCTTTTTTTTTTTTTTTTTTTTTTGCCTTTCATTCTCCCTAAAATGACGTCGTTTTGGCTTAGTTAAGGCAAAAGCAACGTCGGCCCAAAATTGCTTTCTCTTCCTCTTCGTCTCTCAGCCATTCGCCTTCCATGTCTCTGTAAAACAACTGCTTTATCTTCCCCTTCGTTTCACAGCCGTTCGCGATCCACAACCGGTAGCCACCATAACGCATACCTAGTCATTAGCATCACCATCAGTCCATCACGCCTGGCAGCCACCTTGTTCAAGATTTCCTTTTTGCCTTATCTAAGCCAAATCCAATCACCTAGAAGGAAGATCAAAGCTTAAAGGTTTTGCCAAATCGGTTTTGTTTCTTGAAATCGGTTTTGTCTAAGCCAAATCGATTTTGTCGTTGAAACGAAGATGAAGAGAAAGCAATTAAGGCTGACGTTAGCTAAACAAAACGGCGTCGTTTTAAGGTGAATGAAAAAAAAAAAAGATCAAACAACATCGCTTGAATTAGTTTTGGGGTTTGACCTAGGGTATATAGCATTTTCCTAAAGTAAATAACGGAGTACCCCAAAACAAGAAAAAAAAAAAGAAAAGAAAACCGTAAATCAAGTACCTTACAGCAGCTGGAGTGAGTGGGACAGTCATTTCATGATGACCCATCCCCACGAGGCAAACTTTACCACCTGCACAAGTGGCGCCCAGTGCTGTTGACATGGTTTTGTTAAAGCCTGCACAATCAAAGCTCACATCTATTCCTGTCCCCATGGCTTTCTGTATCTTTTCCACTTCTTCAGCTATGTCCTGCAAAATACTCAACTCATAGCGGTTTATTCAAGCAGAAAAAACAAGCGTGAGGAGCACATGAACAATTTTCAAACGAACCAAAGCTCAAGCTCACCTCTACTCTGATAACAAGAATAATGCAGACTAGAGTGGTCAACTTTCAAACAGAGAACAAAAAGGTACTGAGAACAAAAAAGAACTGAGGAAGTTGGAACAAGGTCTTAATGCAACAGAGTTGGTTGAACAGAACATGTTGTTATGATGATTAAGAGAAAGGGAAGGATTGTGAGCATGAAGATTTTGAGATGTCTTTTACTTTTCTAAACTCTTCTGCTGGGCAATGAGCAGTAATATACCTGCAAATTTGTTGAAACTTTAACAATATTATCTGCACCAATTTCCTTTGCAACAGATAAACGATAGTCATCCACATCCACAATGACAATTCTAGGAGCTCCAAAAGCACGAGCTGCTAGCATTGTGACAAGTCCTATGGGCCCTGCTCCCATGATAAGCACATTTGTCTCAGGACCGATATTGGCACGGCGGCAGGCATGAAGACCAACACTCAAGGGCTCACACATAGCCCCTTCCTCCAGGCTCACATTGTCCGGCAGCTTAAAACATAGGTCTGCAGGATGCACCACCTATTATACACAAGAGATGCATCTTAGTCATTATGTCAAGCAGCCGATCAATTTTGATAGCAGTCAATTTCATTTCAAATAAAAGGAATCAACAATCATTGCCAGATAAAAAAATATATGACAAGAGGGACAGAAGATCAAATGGGAACTACACAACTGACAGTAACCAGTATGTTTTTAGAAGAACAGGTAAAGTGACACCACTATTTATGCAACGGAATTCACAAGGGCATAGATCATATTGTAGTAATAATCTAATACACTAAAAAAAATCAAACAGTAAAATTTATAGAATAATAATGTATGTATAAAAGTTAGCACAAAATCAGTAAGAGAAAGAAAAAAAAATTTCTTACAGTGGAATTTTCTTTTATCTTGTAATGAAATTTTTTTGTACTGTAGTGATGGTATACTAACCGTAGTAGAATTCAAAAAAAAAAAAAAAACGTAGTAAGTATATCATTACTGAAATTTATAAGGGCATAAACTGTGTTAAAGTCAGTCTACCATATTTCTCATCTTATAGTCCTCTAGACCTTAGCTCAAAATGTAAATTTTCAATCAACCTGATTAGCCAGGGAACCATGAACGGGCGGAGTTGCAAAAAATTTCATCTCTGGACACAAATTGTATCGACCTCCTTTGCAGTGATCGCATCGCCAGCAGCTGATCCCGGGTTCCAGGGCCACACGGTCACCGGGCACCAAAGTCTTCACCTCGCTTCCCACCTTCTCTATGACCCCAGCACACTCGTGCCCAATCACCATAGGCTCTTTCACAACAAAATCGGCACACCTCAAGGTCTGCAAAAATACACAAACATTCAACATTCAAGTATTATTTTGAATAACATAAAGTGAAAATATTCCATTATTAACATTTCTCAGCAATTTGACAGATTAATTGCCATAATAATAATAATAATTTAAAGGAAGTTGAAGAGGGATAAACAAAAATACCTTGAGATAATGCACATCACTTCCACAAATACCAACGGCTTTCATCCTGACTAAAACATCATATGGTCCTACAGTTTGCAAATAGCAAACAAAGATGTTAAAACAATCAGTTTGAATTACATTAATTGTAATTCAATTGTAAGAGGTATGAGATAAGCTGTATTGGAAGATGTGTTTTTATTGTTTTTCAACCAAAGATCTCTCTTTAGATATCTATCAATCTATCAAAAGTTCATATCTTCAACCAATAAACAAATTCCATAACACTTCTAAGATACAAGACTGAAATGAAAGAAAGATCAAAATACCCAGAGAAGGAAGCTCAAAAGGTTGAATCTTGAGGGTGTTGACACCCATAAGCCAAGCTGCCATGTTAACTTCTTCTCCATCCTTCTTTTCTCCTTGTGACATCCCTCCTTTGCCCATATTTGCTTTTTACCCTTCAAAAACACAAGTGCACAGAAGAGACTTCACTCTGTACACAACATTTTAAGCTACCATTTATTCTGATTCTGGATATGGGATATGATTTGATTCGGCCGCAGGAATAACATCAAGTGTTCTTTGTATTTATCCGCGTAGATGATTGATTTCTGTTTTCATCGGACTAATTTTTATTTAAGTAAAAATCCAATTACTAATGATAGTTTTAAAAAATTTGTGATAGAGATTATGGTTTCTTTTTTCAACAGGATAACGTGCTTACGTGGAGAGAATTTATCGGTTTCAGAACCGTTTGTTGTTTGTTTTTTTTTTTTTTTTTTCAGAATTTATGGACCCCAAAATCCAAACTGTGCAATAACTGTATCTTTACAAAGGAATCAAAATCAACTTAATGTACGTGGGTGGTGGCTAATTTTGTAAAATGGTATGAAAGAATGGTTTTATCTTTTAAAAAAGGTTAAAAGAAAGAGTTTGGTTATGATGAAATTATTTTGCAATTGAGTGTTTTTTATAACTATATGATTAAAAAATTATAATATATTTTTATTATTTATTATTTTATATGTACGATTATAATTAGTGTTTTATTTTAGAGTAATTCCATACAGTGGCGGATCTAGAAAAATAATTTATCAGGGGCTAAATTAGATAATAGTAAAATATAAAAAAATTAAAATTTTGAATATATAAAATATTTGTTAATACATTTATAATTAGTCTCTACGCATTTTTATATTTTAAAAATATTATGTAATAGACTCATTATCAATATTATTAAATTTATTGTTTCCTATATAAACAATCAAATTATCACTTATCACATCTGATTTCAAAAATGATTCTTCATGAGTTTTATTATTAAAAACGTTCGTTTTACTATTATTATATAAATTAGAAGAATTAACCATATTTTTTAGAATAAAAAATATTTTGGGTGGTGGGCTATCATTATTTTTAATTAAAATATAAATTTTTATATTTCTTAAAAGTCAAAGTTTAAATTTTATGGGAGTTTATATTTTATAGTGATTATTTTAATAAATTTAATGAGGACTAATTAAAAAATTAAAATATTTTTTCTTTTATTTTTAAATTTTTTTTTGGCTTTCTTTTAATGGATATGGTCATATGAAATAATATTTTAAAATTCATATAATTTAAATAAATTAATAATGGGAGGGAAGGGAATACCCGTACAAAAAGGTCACTATAATAATTAAGAAGGAATTAAGAAGTACGTTAGGCAAGCACGAGGGAAATGAGAGAGGAAAAAAAAAAAAAAAGGAGGCAATTTTAACTAGGATAATACGAGACACAATAACACTGTGTAAAAAGAAGACAAGAGGAGAAGAAAAAAAGGGAAACATTGAAATGGCTGAAGCAATCAGAGATGACGAAGGAGACAAGAATCAGAACATGGCTGCTTGGCTGCTTGGAATCAAAACTCTGAAAATTCAGCCATATCATTTGCCTACCCTAGGTATTATATTTTAATCTTCTTCTCGTTATTCTATACGCACAACTGTGAATTTAATCAGATCACTTGTCATGCCGTGCCATGCCCCAAAAATAAAAAAAAATTGTGTAATTTTTAGGTCCTCAAGATGTGAAAGTACGAATTAAGGCTCTTGGAATATGTGGAAGTGATGTTCATCACTTCAAGGTGAAAAAGCTTTCTGTCTGTCTCTATGCAAAATCTTGATGATTGTATGATATGCCAAAGGCTGTCACTGCTTATTGTATGCAAAATGTTGTTTATGATCAGACTATGAGATGTGCCAATTTTATTGTGAAAAAACCTATGGTAATTGGACATGAGTGTGCTGGGATCATAGAAGAAGTTGGCAGTGAAGTTAAGTCCCTTGAGGTGGGTGATCGTGTGGCTCTAGAACCTGGTATTAGTTGCGGACACTGCAGTCTCTGCAAAGCTGGTAGCTATAATCTTTGCCCTGAAATGAGATTCTTTGGATCTCCTCCAACCAACGGCTCTCTTGCCCATAAGGTCAATGATCAGATGTTTTCAGCTCCCCAAACTAGAATTTTTTTAATTTCACATGCGGTATATGTACATAAGAATTGTAAATAACGGAGACATTTTCTTTTTCCTGCAACTAGGTTGTGCATCCAGCAAAGTTATGTTACAAGTTACCTGACAATGTGAGCTTGGAGGAAGGAGCAATGTGTGAACCCTTAAGTGTTGGTGTCCATGCCTGTCGCCGTGCAAATGTTGGACCTGAAACCAATGTAATGATCATGGGATCAGGACCGATAGGCCTTGTTACCCTGTTAGCTGCTCGAGCATTTGGTGCCCCCAGAATTATCATCACTGATGTTGATGTTCAGCGTCTATCTATTGCAAGGAATCTTGGCGCGGATGAAACAGCTAAAGTCTCAACAGATATCGAGGTTAATTGTCAGATGTAGATGATTATCAATCTGTTTTCACTTTCCAAAGTTTTTCTAGACTTTGAAGCTGTGCAAAAACATTGGCAGGATGTTGATACAGATGTGGGGAAGATACAAAATGCAATGGGTTCAGGCATTGATGTGAGCTTTGATTGTGTTGGGTTTGACAAAACCATGTCAACGGCTTTGAATGCCACTCGTCCAGGAGGCAAAGTTTGCCTGATAGGATTAGCCAAGACCGAGATGACTGTTGCTCTGACGCCGGCAGCTGCAAGGTGATGAGATATATAATTCACCCTCATTTTTCAACGTTTGAAATATAAATTTGGGAAATTTCTGATAAAGGGTTTTGTTGGTTGACAGGGAAGTGGATGTAATTGGCATATTTCGGTATAGGAGCACATGGCCACTCTGCATTGAGTTTCTGAGAAGCGGCAAGATTGATGTTAAGCCATTGATAACCCACAGGTTTGGCTTCACACAGAAAGAAATAGAAGATGCTTTTGAAATTAGTGCTCAAGGTGGAAATGCCATCAAGGTTATGTTTAATCTGTGAAAAGTGAAGGGGGAAAACTGATATTATGTGTTGTGTCAAAGTATATATGTTGATATACCATCTTGATTAACGAGAATCCGTGTCTGCAAGAAATTAAGAAACAATTCTGTCCCAACTTGAGCTCCTCAGTTTTGTCAAAAAAAAGGAAAAAAAAAAATTGACAGTCTCTAGGCACTAGGGAGAAAAACACATAGCAAAGTGCTGAAGATAGAGCATACAAGACGCACAAAGTATATGCCATATCACTCTGCTAACAATTTTTTCTTCCAGAATGCATCAATATGCTGCCTATTTACTTTTAATAACTTGATTCCAATAAAAAATAAATAAATACATTATCATTAGCCTCTCTGTAAGATCTTCTGAAAAAAATATTTTGACAGACACAGAAGGCTCGCACATCCAAGAGCAGAATAGTATAAATTTAAGATGCTTAACCAAGTAAAAGTTTTCACTCTGCAGTTCATATGAAACAATTGTACATTCGAAGGTCTCTGCCAAGAGCATTATGATATCATATACTTGCTGCGGTATGCATATCTTATAGGAAAGGCTCCCTCTATACACTTGCAAAGATGTTCTACAGCTTCACTCGCATTTACATTCAAACTGATCTGAACTAGACCTAATTAAGATAGTTATTCTCCTCCAAAGCAGGACCTAGCAATGGACAGTTGCCTCAAACTTCATGTCACTCAACTGTTCTATTTGTCATCCATGCACAAAACTTACACCCAATTATGTCTCGTGCAAAAGTATGCTTTAAAGAAAGCATGCCATTGGAATACTTTGCTTCATTATTACTTGAAGAACAGCTCATATCCTCCGAACTTATAAGACAGTGTCTTGCCGTTGGCCAGTTCTCCTGCTCATCATAGCTATATAAGCGCCAGAGAAAATGTAATGAACTTTGTCATCCATGCACAAAAATTACACCCAATTATGTCTCATGCAAAAGTATCCTTTGAAGAAAGTATGCAATTGGAATACTTTTGCTTAATTCTTACTTGAAGAACAGCTCACATCCTCCGAACTTATAAGGCAGTGTCTTGCGGTTGGCCAGTTCTCCTGCTCATCATAGCTATATAATCCCCAGAGAAAACGTAATGAACTTTTTTTTCATAGCACTCCAAGCAATGGAATTTTCTCCTGATACAATTCTAGAGTTGATTTAGCACATCACTAGAGCTCTAATCAATACTGAAACCACTCTAGCTTCAGGCTTAGATGAGCACCTCAAACATAATTTAGCACATCACTAGAGCTCTAATCAATACTGAAACCACTCTAGCTTCAGGCTTAGATGAGCACCTCAAACATAATTTATTGTCTCAAGGACTCTGATACTAAACGTTCAAATTGTCATAAAAAAAAAGGAAATTCTGAGTACAACTTTGGATCAGAGCTACAATTACAATTATCTCAATTATCTTTGAGCCAATATCAAATTGGTTGAGGTGCAGGTACAGCTCATTTCTCTTTCTCCAGGGATATTACCCAGGCACTAACTACACTGATCTACAGTAGTCCATTGTAATTAGTTGCAGCTCTCAATTGATTCCTCTTTACTTTAGATTACATGTGGTTCCATAGAATTAATGGAACTCCAACCAGATGGCTTATACACATCACTCTCCACCATTAATTCTCTAACTCTATTAGCATCACCCCATTTATCTGAACCTGCATAAGTATTAGATAAGAGAATATAATTCCCACTGTTAGAAGGATCCAATTCGAGAAGCTTGCCAGTAGCAATCTCAGCTAGGACCAAGTTCCCATGAAGTTTAGAAGCACTCAGCAGTATTCTCCATACTACAACATCTGGGGCTATTGGCATTGCCTTCATGAACTCATAAGCTTTCTCTACATTGCCAGAGCGGCTCAAAAGATCAACAACACAACCGTAGTGTTTCATCTCTGGTGTTAGTCCATAAACTTTTTCCATACTTTCAAAATATTGCAATCCCTCATCTATCAATCCGGCATGAGTACAAGCTAGTAAAATGCCAACAAAGCTTCCATGAGTTGGCCGAACACCTTCTCTCAACATCTGCATAAATAGCTCAAGTGCATAATCAGCAAAACCATTCACTGCAAGGCCTGAGATAATTGAAGTCCAGGAAACAGAATCCTTCTTTTCCATCTCATGAAACACAACTAGTGCATTCTCAACCACCCCGCACTTGCAGTACATGTCAATAAGCGAATTCCCCAAATAAAGATCACATTTTGTACCATGCCTTTTTATATAGTCGTGAATTGCTTTTCCCATGTCCAGTGACCCAATATGGGCACATGCTGAAAGCACGGTTGCCAAAGTGATTTCATCTGGTTTCACCTTAGCTAACATCATTTCACGAAAAAGCTTCACCGCCTCAACAAATTGGTTACCTCGAGAGTACCCTGTGATCAAAGAAGTCCAAGAAATCACATCCCTTCCGGGCATCTCATCAAAAAGCTTCTGCGCCTCAATCAAACGCCCAACTTTTGCATACCCAATGATCAAAGCATTCCAGGAAACTATATTTTTGTCAAGCATTTGATTAAAAGCCTCTTGTGCCAAATCCACCAAACCACGCCGTCCATACACATCTATCAAAGTGTTCCCCAAGTAAACATCAAATTCAATATTGTTTTCTTCAATATATTTAACCATAGAATCCGCAATATCCCACCTGCCCAAACTACTACAAGCTAAAATAACTTTCACCATTGTCACCGCATCAGCCTTTACATTAACTTCTTGCATAGAATTAAACAAAGCCAATACCTCTTCAAACCTTTTGCACTGACTATAACCACAAATTAGAGAATTCCAAGAAACCAAATCTCTATTAGTCATTATATCAAACAGTTTCCGCGCCAACCCCAAACGACCACAAGAGGCATACAAGTGAATCAAAGCATTTGAAACAAAGAGATACGATCCAAATCCAAGCTTCAAAATATGAGCATGAACCTTTTGGCCATGAAAAACATCCTTAACACGAGCACAAGCCTTGAATACAAAAATAAAGGTCAAATTGTCACCAGTAAATCCTTGATGATACATATTATTGTACATGTCAATGGCTTCATTTGGTTGGTCACTTTGTGAGAAACCTTGGATCATATGGTTAAACACCAACAATGTGGGTCGTTCAAGTTGGTTGAAAACAAGATGGGCTTTGTCCAAATAAGAGGGAGATAAAGCGTATGACTTGATTACATTAGATATTGAAGATGGGTCCGTGTGGAGGTGGGTTCTAATAAGATTTGCGTGAAGCTCTTTAATGGAGTTGAGGGAGATTGGTTTCGTGCTTACTCGCTTTGGTTTTTGGGTCGTTGAAGAGGTAGTCAAATGGCGGGTAATGGATCTTGCGAGTTTCATGAAGAGCAGTGCTGGTTACGGAAGAATTGAAGTTGGTTTGAGAGAGGGGTTAGTGTTCGTTAAAAGTTGCACACCTTTCCCTAAAATGCCCCAACAGGGAAATGAAATGACTTGCACCACCAAAAAATAAATCAAAGAAATTAAGTCCAATCGTCACCAATAATCAATCGGTAGATTCTCAATGCTGCTGCTGCTGCTGTAAAATCTGAGAGTTTCAGGATGAGAGATGGAAATTGAGGATGTCACGATTAACACTCTGCTTGTGACAATATATCATCAATGGTTAGCCACAAAAGCAATGAAAGTTGGTCAATCCATTCTGCTCCACGGACTAAATCTGGTCGAACCACCCATAGGAATGGTCCTTCGCTATTGGGTAGCCCTTAAGCTCTCTCTAAGAATGACACTGCACCAATGCTTTCCAAACTTACACAAATTACCAATTTATGCACATGTGGCAGTTTGGCTAACCAGGAAGTGGATTCGTCTCATGACAATGAATTATCTGGGAAGAATTTGTGAAATTTCCTTCCTCAAGATTTGACAACAACTTAGCCAACCAATCCCGAATTGTACCACGCGCTTCACACTGAAGTTGCTTTGAAATATAATGATTGAAAAGCCTCTGGAATAGAGAATGCTTGCAAGCTGAAGCACGGGTCTCTATGTGACCCTGCAATGGCAGTGGGAAGAGTATCAGCCGTCTTTGCTTCTTTTGTTGTATATGCAACTTTCTTTAGTTCTCCATTGAATCTTTCTGCTTCCTGCTTTCTGTTTAATTTCTCACCATGAGTTAATCATCAACTGTGAATGGAACATTGTGATGCTTCTGCTTTAAATTTTTTATTGGTGAATGAAAACTTGATTTCAATGAGCAAGACATTTATAATCAACTAAATTCCTCCATGAAGAACGGGGAATTAAACAACAACAGCATTACAAATGAACCCAGATAGTAAATCAGCTTAGAAGTACAACTTTTGAAGTACAGTTAAGACAACCAAGGCTCACAAACTCCAACAAAGATATAAAATTCAGAATTCGGACACTGTTAATGCAAGAAAAGGCCAAAGAGTACAACTCACTATCTAAATCAGCTTTTAGATAGAGTGGTGAAAATATTGGAAAATCTAGAATGACAAAATGTAACTAATCAAGCTTTCCAGAGATTGATATGAAGAACCACCTTGAATTAGACAAAGGTTGAGTTTTTCCTTCAAAATCATAATTCTGACTCTTATTTCCTGCCCCTCAGCCTCCGTCATTACTCTTCTGATTGTCCTTTCAACCTCCCCTCTCTCCAGCTTCCTTTCCAAATGCAAACCAACTTTCCAAACATCACTAACATATCTTGCATTCACCATTTGGTCACCAAAACAAGGCTGGCATATCATGGGGACACCTTCACATATACTTTCCAATGTCGAATTCCAGCCACAATGTGTCCAAAATCCTCCAGTGGCAGGATGAGCTAGCACTTCTTGCTGCGGGGCCCATTTCACCATATGTCCTCTTCCATCTAGCGTTTCTAGGAACCCTTGTGGCAATGGTTCAATCCATTCTGCTCCACGGACTAATCCTGGCCGTACCACCCACAGGAATGGCACCTTGCTGTTGGCTAGGCCCCAAGCTACTTCTAAAAATTCGGTCTCGTTAATTGCAGCAATGCTTCCAAAACTTACATAAATTACAGATTTTGGTGTTTGTTTATCTAACCAGGAAATTGAGGTTTGGTCATGTGCAAGTAAGCTACTTGAAGAAGCTGAAAAGAACTTGTGAAATGGGCCTATCGGGAACATTGGAATGGGGAAGTCCTGATGAAATTTGGTTAGAGAAGCAAGTTCAAGATCCTGAAGTGAGTTCCATATGCATCCCGAGGAGACCTTCATCTGATTGGTTGCTTCTGTTACCAATCGATGAAGTGTCTCTCGGTAACAGGTTTCAACTACAGGAATGTCTTTCACTCTTAGAGGTGGAAGTTCTGGCACTGGTGCTTCCGATTGAGAATCTGAACATTGAAGAACAAAAATAGTAAAAGAAGATCATTTTAATATCAAGTACCATTTGCACTGATCATTACTCATTACTATAATGAATTACTGTCATAATAACTAAATTATGAAATGTACTAAGAATTCCAATCATCCTAAGGGGAGATTTCTCCAGGGCAAGATTCGATAATCAGACAGTACCTACAAATAAAATTATCACTGATACTAGTAGCAAGAACTAATTTGATCGCACCTCGTATTGGGAAGTAACCCTTTTGGCTTAGAACTGGAAAGGCGGCAAAAACAAGAAATGAAGAGACGCTATTAGTCCTTAACACAATCCTGGAGAGCTTTAGGCTTTCAGCAACGGCCTGAGTGAAGTACCAAGTAGCATCCGTGATTAAGCAAGCAATAGGCTCCTTTTCCTCCTCCTCAACATTTGACAACAACTTAGCCAAGCAATTCCGAAATGGCACAACACACTGAACATTAAGTAGTGAAAGAAGAGCCACTAAATCCGCGGTAGAGGCTTCAGTTTCTGACAAGCTGTCTTCGATTGAACAGAAGGTGAAGTGAGGGTAGTTTGAGGGATTCGGGGAGTTGAAGTTGGTGTGGATTATGGTGATTGAAAAGCCTTTTGAATAGAGAATGTTTGCAAGCTGAAGCATTGGGTTTATGTGGCCTTGTAAAGGCAGTGGGAAGAGTATCAGTCTTCTTCCTTTCTTTTGATGAATGTGAGAATCTCCAAGTACATCCATTGAATCTTTCTTCTTTTGGCTTGCTATGTTGTGTTTAATGAAAGATTCAAATGACTCTGCTTTCTATATTAAATTTGCATTGAGCAACATTAACCGAAGGCCTTAATGCATCTTTTGCCGCAATATCAAAGTAATGCTGGGCCCATAAAGTAATGATATACAATCCCACCGTGACTAAGATATATTGCTGACTTTTAAAACGTAGAATTATTTAATCAATTACAATATATTTAATTTATTTATTATTAGTTTATAAAACAATAAATTCGAATGCTGACCACCACAATCCACAACCAATAATATTATTTTGGTACCAATGGAGTCTTTATCATTGGAATTACTCGATAGCATATGTAATAGCAGAATCAAAGCTTTTGCTCACTCGTTGTATAGATCCGATCCGCTGACAAGGATTCTAATAGCACTAGAATTGAAGTTAAAAAAAAATTATCAAAATATGAATGCCCGAAGCAATTTGCAATGGTTCACGGTGATCGTTGGTGAATAATTTTATTTATATTTATAAATTTAAATAATAAATATAAACTATAAAATTTTTAAGATATTTATAATTATAAAAAAATAATTTAATATAAATAATATTATATATAATAATGTACGATATAATACCAAACATTACAAAACTTTATATTATATTACATTATAATAAAATATAGTATATCAAAAACACCTAAAATGTACAAGGAATCCAACAAATGCCACCTTTTAAGAGACGGTCGCAATTCGCATGATCTATATAATATACAAACTCACCTTCATAAATTATTGAGCCGACAAATGGAATCTCTTGGTGTTAAGAAAACTGAGTCTCATGCACAAAGATCAATAAAACAGTTCACTATCAAATATAATTTCGTAAATTTATTTTATATTCTATAATGTTCTATAAATAATGCCGACATTATGAATCAACCAGAAGGCTCGTGACAATATTGCACAATGACATCACCCACTAAATTTTGTTTTGAGATTACAGATCCAATCTTGTCTTTACACCATAACACTAGCACACCAAGTAGGTCAAAAATTAAATGCATATAAAAAGAAAGAGGTGCTTACTTTTTTGAGTTTGTATGACCCTATCATAGAACCTCTTTTAGACTTGCATAAAGCAATACATGCATAAAAAAAGGATGTAAAAAAGTAATGTAAAATAGTGGCAACCCAATCACTTAGAAAGGATATGCATGAATTAGATAATAATCATAATCATAATATATTATTAGATGGGGCACAAAGGCAGAGCACCGACGCATTGGCGTTGCCCATTAGACAAGACAAGCAGAGAACCATGTGGCAGCCATAAAACTGAAGTAATAATTTGATTTGCTGCTCCTGTTTTAGTTAGCTTTTCGGCGGTGTTATCAGCTTATAGGCCCAATGGGCTTATCTCGCCCTCTTATAAGAATCCAAACTTTAGCCCAACTATTGAATGAGTGACGTTACGTTACCCATGCAGAATTGCAGATGTCTAATCTAAAGTTTCTGACTCATTTTTTCTCCTCCACTAATAATCATATCAAAGGAAAAGGTCGGATAGAAAATTATGGGTTTTTTTTGGGGAACTCCACAGCTCCACTAGAAGAGAGGGTACGTAGTTTGAAGATTTTGGAGAGTTGAAGCTGGTATTGAATTACAGAGGCTGAGAAGCCTCTGGAATAGAGAATGCTTGCAAGCTGAAGCATGGACTCTTATGCGAAGAGTATCACTCTTATTCCGTTCTTATTGTTGCGTATGTGACTCTATTTGATTCTCCATTGAATCTTTCTGCTTCCTGCTTTCTGTTTAATTTCTCACTTATACTGTTGTTCATTAGCCGTACACACGTACAATGAGTTAATTAAATATTTTATTGGTGAACGAAACTTTAGTTTAACGAGCAACAATAATTAATAATCTAATAAATTGCTAAATGAAATATAATGCATTCCTTCACATGAAGAAGGGGAAATTAAACAACGAGAGCAACACAAACCAACTCACGTCTTTATTCAGCTCACAAATACAAATCCGACTTTTGATTTCCTGTAAGGATCAGAAATATCCAACAAATGCACAAACTTCGGACACTGTTAATGCAAGAAGACTAGAAGAGAGTGCAGGTCACTATCTTATCAGCTTTTTCTTCAACACCCCACAATTATTGCAAAAAAAAAAAAATCCCCTTAAACAATATAAACTTGGCCTTGCTACGGATTTTGGATAAGTCCTTCAAGTTTCACTCCTTGGGTTGGGGAACGCTGATCACATAAATATTCAGAAAGATCTCATTGAATACGGCCGGGACATGCCATGTTTTAATTTTCATACTGCCCTTATTAGAAAGATAGATGTAAGTATTGGAAAATCTAGTATGACAAAATGTAACTAATCAAGTTTTCTAGAGATTGATATGAAGAACTGCCTTGCTTTGTACAAAGATCCAGTTTTTCCTTCAGAATCTCAGCTCTGTTCCTCATTTCCCGCCCCTCGGCATCCACCATTACTCTTCTAATTGCCCTTTCAACCTCCCCTCTCTCCAGCTTCCTTTCCAAATGCAAACCAACTTTCCAAACATCACTAACATATCTTGCAATCACCATTTGCTCACCATGACAAGGCTGGCATATCATGGGGACACCTTCACACATACTTTCCAACGTCGAATTCCAGCCACAATGTGTCCAAAATGCTCCGGTGGCAGGATGAGCTAGCACTTCTTGCTGGGGAGCCCATTTCACTATATGCCCTCTTCCGTCTAACATTTCCAAGAACCCTCGTGGTAATAGCTCAATCCATTCTGCTCCGCGGACTAGTCCTGGCCGTACCACCCACAAGAATGGCACCTTGCTGTTGGCTAGGCCCCAAGCTACTTCCAAAAATTTGGTCTCATCAATGGCAGCAATGCTTCCAAAACTTACATAAATTACAGATTTTGGTGCCTGTTTGTCTAACCTAGAAATGCAGATTCGGTCTTGTGACAATAAGCTACTTGCAGAAGCTGGATAGTACTTGTGAAACGGGCCTATAGGGAACGATGGAATGGGGAACTCCCGGTGAAATTTAGCAAGAGAATCTTGTTCAAGTTCCTGAACTGAATTCCATATGCATCCTGAGGAAGCCTTCATCTGATTGATTGCTTCTGCTGCAAATTGATGCAGTGTCTCTTGATAAAGCGTTTCAATGACAGGAATGTCTTTCATTCTTAGAGGCGGAAGCTCTGGCACTGGGGCTTCCAAATCATGAGAATCTGAACAATGAAGAACAAAAATAATTAAAAAAAGAAGATAATTTAGATACCAAGTGCAGTGATCATTAGTCATTACTATTATGAATTGGTGTCCTTCAGATTTTATTTAACTACTTTTTATGTAACAAGAATCTGAATCATCCTCAGGGAAGATCTGTCGAGGGCAAATATTTAATAATCAAACAATGCCTACTGAAAAAATTATCAATGAAACACACTAGAAGCAAGAAGTTATTGAATTGCACCTTGTATGGGAAAGTAACCCTTTTGGCTTAGAACTGGTAAGGCAGCATAAACAAGAGAGGAAGAGACACTGAGACTCCTTAACACAATCCTGGGGAGCTTTAGGCTTTCAGCAACATCATGAGTGAAGAACCAACTAGCATCTGTGATTAAGCAAGCAATAGGCTCTTCTTCCTTCTCCTCAGCATTTGACAGCAACTTGGCCAAGCAATCCTGAAATGGCGCAGCACACTTAACATGCAGTACTGAAATAAGGGCCACAAAATCCGTGGTAGAGGCTTCAGTTTCTGACAAGCCGTCTTGGATTGAACAGAAGGTGAAGTGAGGGTAGTTTGAGGGATTCGGGGAGTTGAATTTGGTGTGGATTATGGTGATTGAAAAGCCTTTTGAATAGAGAATGTTTGCAAGCTGAAGCATTGGGTTTATGTGGCCTTGAAAAGGCAGCGGAAAGAGTATCAATCTTCTTCCTTTCTTTTGTTGCATGTGAGACTCTCCGAGGTTCTCCATTGAATCTTGTTTTTGGCTTTGCTCTGTTGTGTCAGAGATTATGACGATTCCACGCTTTATATATATATGGAAACTTGGATGGTACAGGTGATTTCTGGCTAATTCTGAAATAAATAAATAAATAGATAAACAAAAACCAAATCCTCTTGAATGTACGAGGGAACCAACAAAAGCCGCTGCCAAAAAAACTGTTACTCTAGACTCTAGAGTATGCAGTGTGACTCTGGAGAGGTGCTCGCGTGTTACTGTTAAGTGATGCCAACGTACCTCTTCTAGACTTTGCATTCAATGCAGCAGAATTCAGACAGATTAGCTTTCAAAGGAACCGGAACGAATTAACGAATCAAAAAGGGCACAAGCAAAGCAAGCAAGCAACGACGTAACCATGTTGCAAACGTAAAGGTCTGATGGAACTTGGGAGTCGCAAATTTGATTTTGTCGTGCTCGTTCTAGAGCTTTTCGTCGATAGTATCAGCCTTGACTTGAAGTTATTTATACTCCCACGTCGTGTGCGCAAGTACTACCCTTTCTTCATTTTCTTAAAATGCGGTTTTCTTATGGAAACTTGGATGGTACAGGTGATTTCTGGCTAATTCTGAAATAAATAAATTTGATTTTGTCGTGCTCGTTCTAGAGCTTTTCGTCGATAGTATCAGCCTTGACTTGAAGTTATTTATACTCCCACGTCGTGTGCGTAAGTACTACCCTTTCTTCATTTTCTTAAAATGCGGTTTTCTTATGGAAACTTGGATGGTACAGGTGATTTCTGGCTAATTCTGAAATAAATAAATAAATAGATAAACAAAAACCAAATCCTCTTGAATGTACGAGGGAACCAACAAAAGCCGCTGCCAAAAAAACTGTTACTCTAGACTCTAGAGTATGCAGTGTGACTCTGGAGAGGTGCTCGCGTGTTACTGTTAAGTGATGCCAACGTACCTCTTCTAGACTTTGCATTCAATGCAGCAGAATTCAGACAGATTAGCTTTCAAAGGAACCGGAACGAATTAACGAATCAAAAAGGGCACAAGCAAAGCAAGCAAGCAACGACGTAACCATGTTGCAAACGTAAAGGTCTGATGGAACTTGGGAGTCGCAAATTTGATTTTGTCGTGCTCGTTCTAGAGCTTTTCGTCGATAGTATCAGCCTTGACTTGAAGTTATTTATACTCCCACGTCGTGTGCGTAAGTACTACCCTTTCTTCATTTTCTTAAAATGCGGTTTTCTTATGGAAACTTGGATGGTACAGGTGATTTCTGGCTAATTCTGAAATAAATAAATTTGATTTTGTCGTGCTCGTTCTAGAGCTTTTCGTCGATAGTATCAGCCTTGACTTGAAGTTATTTATACTCCCACGTCGTGTGCGTAAGTACTACCCTTTCTTCATTTTCTTAAAATGCGGTTTTCTTAAAATGCGGAAAAGTATGATAAAGTTTTAAAATTATACGGTTTTAAAATGTTAATTTTATAATTTTTTTTTTTTGTTTAAACCACCCGATTTCCGGCAACCGCATTAGGCCCGACTAATCCGGATTCGGAGTGTAGTCACAGTTAAAGACTTAAAGCTCTTTATCCCTCTCAAATGGTGTGTTTAGTGGGGATCGAACCCGAGAGCTCTTCTCACGTACTCAGCATGCGCTGCCAACTGAGCCACAACCGTTTGGTTAATTTTATAATTCTTTAAAATCATATGGTTTTAAATTTTTTTTAGATTTTTTCACAGTTTAAAATTTCATATGAGAAAATTACTATCTATATCCGAGAAATACTTTTAGTTTTTTAAGTTAGAAGACATAAGATGATGTTTTCTACATAAATATTAATTAATTTTATTAATAATATCTACTTTGGTGTTCCAATCAAAACTATTGGCACACTTTGATTGTGTATGACGTTAACTAACAAGAGATTATTTATGGACTTGCTAACGACGTGTCAAACATGAACTTGCCAAATATATATATATATATATATATATATATATATCCTTCTAGCCCTAGCTGCTTTTGTTTTTATTTATTTTTTATTTTTTATCAGATAAATTAGTCGAATTGTTGGCACTTACAAGTCCTGAACAATCTCCTTTCATTCAAAATTACAGTTATAGCCCTAGTATTTAATTACACCTAGGGGTGTCAAAAATATCCGCCAACATGTGTTCGAACCGAACCCGAGCGATGTATTCGATCTAGGGATGATGCCAGGATGGTCTTGAGCATCACTTGATAAGTCTATGTCTAGTCTGAAACTTGAATTTTATTAAAAAAATTATAAATCATATACTATTTTAAATAATTATATTTTTTGACTCATCTATTTTATTTATATATATATATATAATTTAAAACATTTAAAGTTCATAGTTTCATGTCCAATTTCATTAAAAAAATTAAAGATGTATATATATAATATTATAAAATATAAAATCTGATCATAAACTCGGATTAAAAAATCTGGAAGCTTAGCTTTTTAATCCTGACTCGGGTGCCTAAAAAAATATATTTGCGCCTAGCACGGACCCAAGTTTTGTCATCCTTAATTACGCCCTTATATTCATTTTTTGAGTAAAATTCCAATATTCATTAATTTAAAATAATACATAATTTTATTTTTCTCGTTTGACGTTAAGAAACTTACAATCTTATATATTTTGATTTAAAACTGATCACAAATAAAAGGAAAGAAATATAGTTAAATAAAAATCAAAAAAACGATGCGAACTTATTTCACCTGTTTTTGAGACTACTAATCAAATATGTAATAATTATTTATAATTAATTATGGAAATATTTTGTGTAAAGAGTCTCGTTTCATTATTCAAAATGAGGGGAAAAAAATGGTAAAAGGTTAGTTATGGAATTAAAAATGAATGTGCCTAGAAATCAGAAGTAATCATTGTATATTTTACATGGGTGCATCTAGTTGATGGGTTTATAAGGATTTTGGAAGGGTGCTCGTAGTCTCACTCAAAATATGTTTTGTGCGAATGTGGTCCGGCTGAGCTTGGCTAGCCCAAGCCCACATGTATGATAAATAGAGTGGTGCTTTAGCACACCTCTAATTTTTCTTAACAAAATCTTAGGAATGACAATTAAAAGATACTTTTAATAAAACTTAAAAATTTAAATTATATAACTCAATATGTAAATTTATAACAATAACCTAAAATTTCACATAATATATTTAATTCTAAATTTAATCAATATAAATGGAAAATTAAAATTTCAACAGTAGTAAAAAAAAAACACAAATCCAACACCAATTCTTAAATTTAAATATGAAATACACAAGTCCATCAAACTGTAAAAATACTTTCAATTAAAAAAAAATCAAAAACTAGTATCCAAAAGTAACAACACAATTATGCAAAAGTATAAATATTGCACCTACAACAATTATCATCTTATATTATCAAGCTATAAGAGTTAAAGATTTTCAATTCATTCACTACCATTAACACCCATCAAATATGATTCCTACAATAATTATTTAAGATTAATATTTTCTAACACTAATACTTTCTAAACACTAATCCAAAGAACAAAATTATAATAATTATATAATTATAATTATATATAATTATAATTATATATAATTATAAGTATATAATAATCTATAAGTATAATTATAGTTTAATAAGTATATAATAATCAATAAGTATGTAATAATCCATAATTAATGAAATTAATTTCTACATAATAATTATAATAAGTCTCAAAATTATTAAATTTTAAAAAAATAATTGAAAAAAGTGCAAGTTGGGGTATTCGACAGATATCTAGTATATACTAAACCCGCCCGCAACCCAGTGCAGATTTTAATTTGTGATACCAAACTCGCCCATAACCTACAAAATTACTCGCAGCGGATGGATTTGGGTGGATTTATGAGTACTATTGTCAGCCCTACAAAAACCCCTTTTCGTGTAGCACTCCCAAAATTAATTCATGAATATAATATAATTTTAAATCCCCAATTTAATTCCAAAACTCTCCCATTCTTACTCTTCTCCAAAGAAACTCTCTCTTTCTATCTACTGTCTTTTTTTTTTTTTTTTGTTAATAATGAATTGATGAACAATTCAAAGCAAAGCAAGAGAAAACAAGTCCCCTTAATTATAGGCTCCAGTGGTCAAATTAATAGATGCTACTTGCGCCATCATCCAAAAATGTGGTGCAACACCTAAAATTTGGGCATATCAAAACAAGAAGAGGCATTACTTGCGGAAAAGGAAAAATAGTTTGCATTTCTGTCTATTCTATACCAATATTTGGATCGAGAATTGGAAAGTCTTGAAATCTTAACAAAAGCAAAAAAGAAAAATTGCCTTTTTTTATCTTCTTTTATTGATCTTTTTATGCTAGTTAATAAGCTTGAATTTTCAATTAGAGTTCTGCTATTTACCCAGGGTTAAACCCCGAATTAAACCAAAACGACGTTGTTTTGTTTTTTATTTTTTATTTTTGTCCTTTTTGCTTCCATGAAACGTAGTCGTTTCAGCCAAACAAAAACAAATGTCTTCGTTTTCGTCTTCCTCTCCTCTTCATTTCACCATCCATTTCAGTCAATCGAAAGCGAACGTTGTCGTTTGACCCAGGCAAAAGTAAACCCAAACATCTTCGATCTTTAGTGCTGCAATTTGGTTGATCTAGTGCAAGTGCTTAATATAATTGCTCTGCAAGTGCTGAATTTAATTGCTTTGCAAGTGCTGAATTTTGATAGCTATTGTCATTTTCATTTTATTTAATTTTCGGTTGAAATAAAATGTTAAGAAAATAAGTGTGTTAAATTGCAATTGATATTCATTTTTCCTTTCCGCACTTGATTTGGGTGCTTAATGCCTAGTGTTGAGGATGAATGATGATGAAAATGAGATTTTGGTCCGGAAGAAAATGTGTACAGATTTATCTGCATTTTATTTTTAATTGCTCTGCATTTTGTGATGAATTGCTGTGCAAGTGACTTCTGCAATTTGTGCTTTGTTGGTCTATAATTTTTGTTGAATTGGTTTGCAATTTGTGCTGCAATTTGTGTTGAATTGGTCTGCAATTTGTCTTGCAATTGCCCTGCACCAATACGAACTACAAACGGACTTATAGGGCTTCAAATTTAGAAGAAAAGGCATAAACCTAGGTTTGCTTTTACTGGGCTGAGACGACTACGTTTCACGGAAGCAAAAAGGAATTGAAGAGGAAGAGGAAGAAAAGCAGTTGCGTTTTTTCTGTTTTCACTAGGCTGAAACAACTGCGTTTCATGGAAGCAAAAAAAAAAAAAAAAAAAACCAAAACGGCGTCGTTTTGGTTTAATTCGGGGTTTGACCCGAGAAAAGTAACATTTTCCTTTCAATTATGATTTTTTTTTTCCTTTTAAAAAGTGGAAAATGAGAGATTGAGATTGAAAACTAGTGGTTGAAATAAAAAGTAAGGAGACAAGGGTAATTTTGAGATAGTGTGAAATATATTTAAGAGGTACATTCAGAGACAAAACTTTTTAAGAAAATTAGGCAGCTGTCAATAGCTCTACTCTAAAATCAAACCTAGGCTCTTCAAATTAACTACAACAAGTGCTACTTGATATATTTATTTGATGGGTAAGCTTAATTTGCCACAAACGACTGCAGACTGCTCCAGACTTACTGAGTTTATCTCTTAGACATTTGAATATGGAGATTTTTTGGGCCACTTTTAAGTGCAAAAGATGCTGAATAAATGGAAGAGCAAATAAAGCCATTCGGTTGTCACTTCAAATAATTTATTACTTAGCCAAAAGAAAATTGAAAATGGCCTGAAACCCCTGAAGTTTTGCTTTATACAACTAGAACCCCCACTATATTGAGAAATTGATTATTAGACTACAGTATTGTTATAAACAATGGATATATCCCATACTCAATTTCAATTATGTACACCGCATCGTCTTATCAAATTGACATTAAAATATAGTGAAGCTATCATCATACACCCATCAAATGTAATATATTTGGTTCTATTTTAGTGAACAAATTTTGAATGTGCAAATTTAATTAATTAACCAAGCGTATGAATGAGTGTTTCAAAAACGGGGTTTGCACACTTCATTTAATTTTTTTTTAATACTGTTATACATGACTGTTACTAATATTACATTAGGTATTACAATTAATATTTACAAACAGATTCTATAATTGTGACATTTTTCGTGGCATGTACTCATCTGAAACGCTGCCCAGATTCTTTAAATCCTCTCAAATATTTGAGGGTTATCCACTCTACTCACATTTCGTGAGAAATAGACTGTCTCCACTCAATTATTTGATAATTGAGAGAGGATTGTAAATAACTCACATAAATATTTTTATGGAAACTCGAACTCTTGCATTCAACATTGTAATCGAACCCTTGCACTTAACATTGTAAGTGCAAGGGTTCTCCCACTGAACCAAAACACATTGGTCACTTCGTTTAATTTTTCAATCTAACGTAGTTGGGCATGCCACGTTTAACTTTTTTTTTTGGAATAAAAAAAAATGATATTGCCTTTGATAACTGATTACTAAAATGTCTTCATCATCTTTTTTTTTCTCTTTCTTTTTCTTTTTCTTTTTCTTTTTTAAAACACCAAAAGTTTGTCTGCTTGTCCCATCATTCATTTTTGTGTTCGTTTATTTTAGTTAATTTTATTATTATTCTTTTAAAAAAATGATTTTGTTATTATCAACTACCCCTAACTATGAGCTAATATACGTTGCGTTATTTGTGAGATCTATTATCTTTAAGAAATCTTAGAATACGCAGATCTTTGCACAAGAATAGTGCTTAAAGAACTTGTGTGCTGGTTAAATTGATATATAAAATCAGTAATGATAGGATTAATAATCCAGAGAACAAATTCTATGATGCTTGAGAACAAGAAATTTGGGAATTTTTTTTTCCTTCTCTTACTTTCTTCAAGATTCGAATTTAAATAGTTAATTAAATAAATTACAATTGCTTATGTAGTTATTTGGTTAGTAAAAAATAAATGGGGGATATGTTCTCAAGTAAATATGCATTTGGAATATTATCTACAGAACTCGATATGTTTATTGCCAAAAAAAAAAAAAAAAACAATTACGGACCCTATGTTTAATAACAACCCAAAAAGGCATTTACTAGCCATGTGTTTAACATTGTGAATTTATGATCCACTAATAGGATATGTGTTGAGGATGGGCCTAGCATGATCGGTAGTGAGGGTGGGCCTAGCGTATCTAGGTATTTCCAATTCAAAATACTACTTTGGAAATGGCCCATCCTATATTTGAAATTTTAAGCATTATTTCCATTTATAGTTAAGAGTCCAATTAATTTGGATCAACTCGACGGTGAAGTATTGATTATTACCGTATGATTATATAGATAAATATTATATCTTTATTCACTATTATGATTTAATAGTCATCATCAGTGTTCCACCGTAGAGCTGATTCAACTTAACCACTGCTTTGTAATTAACATCTCAACTTAATAATCTCTTTCAAAATATGAAATTTTAGTCGAACACCACACTTTAACTATTTACCGATAGGATTTAGTTTTAAGACGAATAGAAGTGACACACATACTGCATTCTATAAGCTTTGGAGTTAACAGGGGCAACTTTACGCTTAAAAGTTGGAAAATGATACTATTTATGTGGCACGTTGAAAATAAATAGATTGATTTTAATGTTACTTGGAGAAAAATTATCCAACATTTTTTTTAAAATTTAGGTACATTGCACAAGGCCCCTTTTCACTCTTTAAAGTACTACTTGAATTTGAACTCTTAACCTCTTGCCTCCATTGCAATAATCAAATCAACTAAATTATTCTTCAATTATTGAACGAGTCACATCTAAATATTTAGCTGACCATGCATATAATCTCAAGTTTTTGACTCATTTCTTATCCGCCACTAAATTTCAAAGAAAAAAAAAAAAGTCTTGATAGAAAATGATGATGGATGCTTTTTGGGACCCCCAACAAGTGATCGATCAAATAGTTTCCAACTGAATATTAAGGCCGCGACTCGGTCACCGGTCCCCAAAGCGTTCAAGTTGGTGCACGCGGAGAGGTGAAGTCCAAGGTCTCAAAAGGCTTCAAAGTCACACTTATTGATCAACAAATTAACTTGACCAAATTAATTCAGCTGAGATAATCATGGCCTCACCCAAAATTGGGGTTCAGTTTAATTGAGCAGTTGAAATTGTTACAAGTTTTTTTTTCCCCTCAAAAGGTGAGTGGGAGAGTGGGGAGGCCACAATTTCTTCACGCAATTTGCCTCTATTACCACATCATTCTCAACCCATTTTCCCACTCGCACTCCCTCCATTTTCTCAACAAAATTTGCAAAATTCCAAATTTGCTCTTGTTCGTTTATCAATAATATATTAATAATAGACGTAATTTTTTTTTAAGTGGTTTTGTTTTTAAATAAACTTCCAAATTCAATAATGATAAACAAATCTAGAGGTTGTATGGATCATGTTGTCATCATCACCACTATGGTATACATTCGTTTATGAAACATAAAAAAAAATAAAAATTCATAACTACTTTTTCGTCATTTTAGACTTTGTTTCCAATACTGCCAAGATATATATATATATATATATATATATATATATATATATATAAGAATACTAAAAAAATATAATTTATTTTTAAGGCATAAATTTGTTGTCGTAACAGTTAAGTAGTCTTAGATTACACCCAAAAGATATATTCTGAGGGATTGAAAGAGTGTGTTTTGGGTTTGGAAAAGTAAATTTCGTTGACCTCTTAAGAAACATCATAATATTTAATTCCAACTGCCCACTTAATTAATCGTTAATTAGGTGTGGATTAGAGTTCCGTATGCTCCTAATCTCTGAAATTGTACATCACATTTTCCTTTACATTTTTCTATAAACCTTTTAATTTTTTTTTATTTAGAAATCAATGTTCATCATTTTGGACCATTTCTCCAAGATCAAAAAATGGAGGTAGAAAATACTATAAAAAAGAGAGAGAAAGTCTAGCTCAGATACAAATATCATATATTTCTAGAATAAGAAATTGATGATAATTTTAACCACTTATTTAATTAATAGTAATTCTATATTTATAACTTTCACATACGGTCTTCATTTTAATAATTAGTACGGATGTTGTCACTTGAGAATTATTGTCCAATTCAAACGGCATATCTATATACATTTTTTTCGGTTGTCATGAAATAAATATGACACAAGATTAAGATATGATTGGTAATTATGAGTTGTGAACCGTAATTTATTATGCAATAATTGATGTTAAGAAGTACATTTTTCTATTGGACTTTCTAATTATTTCTTTATCACAAAATTATTGTTCTTGTTTTTTGACAATTCTCAAAATCATTACACTATATAACTTAACTTCTCACAAGTCTGCATTTTAATATATGCGAACGTCTGCGCCTAAAATTTATTGTGACACAAAATGACAATTATGGATTATAAAAACGAAATGGACCAAACAAGAACTCCACATTTTCATTTGTATTTATAATAATAAGTTATTTAATCGGAAAATTCTCTCGTGTCAAATTTTCAAAATAAATGATAATTTAAAACCTAAACAATTAGTTAATATTTTTAAAATGGAGTTATTAATGCTCAAAGAATATGTCATCAAACCTCGGCAGACCCAAAAGCCAATGTCCCTTTCGGTAATTTTATTGGAGCTTGGTAGGTAATCGGTTGGTTGTGATACACACTTGTAAACATTATCGGCCAAATTACTTTCTACACGTCGCCTATCATTGAACCCAACTCCGCCCCGAAGCACAAGCCAAAGACCAAACACTTGTATATAACTCAAACACACACAGATCTTTCATTTCATTTCTTGTCCTATAAAATAACATTAACAGCACTCCATATGCATATATAATAGATATATTTATCAAAACGCTCTCTTTGTAATGGCCCCTTCATCACCAACCAGAGGCGCAGCATCATCATCGGCAACCCTAGCCGATGCGGCGTCGTGGTACTGTGCCATTGTAATACTAGCTTTAATCTTAATCGGTTCGATCAGGGGGAATTCTCTTGCCGATGAGCCTCATGATTATGATCATGTGATGAGGCCGGGCAACCAGCTGCTGAACCGGCGGCCGTGCGATGAAATATACGTTGTCGGAGAAGGTGAGACGCTACACACCATCAGTGACAAGTGCGGCGACCCGTTTATCGTGGAGCGGAACCCCCATATCCACGACCCGGATGATGTCTTTCCTGGCCTTGTCATCAAAATTATCTCTCCTTCAACACCCAGAAAGCTCTTGAGGTAGTCATATGCATATATTTATATATATAAACAGTATACATATAGTATGTTGCTAGCTGATCATTGAAAAAAAAAAAAAATCAAATAGTTTTTTTTTTTTTTCCCCATGTCTCTTTGGATACGAGTTTTGTGTATACCATAGAAACAATAATTTCCTTATGGAATCAAACAAGATTTTCTGTACCTTTCTTTTTTCTGCATTTTTTGTATATACTGCAGCAACTGTTTGATAGATTTATATATAATATTGATTCTTGACAAGAATTGTTTTGAAGTTATGCCAGACTCCAAGATTATTTCTTGTTAATAAATAAAGAAAAAAACTTCAAATTTTTCTATTAAAATTAAACAAATTTTCCCACTTAATATTTAATGGAATTCAAGAATCTTGAGGTTGATTCACTTAATTCCATAATTTCTTTTTAATATGATGGTACGTACAACTCTTTCGGGTTTTTTGTTTTTGCTTTTTTTTTTCCTTAAATTTTTATGGCTTTTTTTCTTCTTTCCTTAACAAGATTGATTATAATTTGACTAACAACAAGCAGAAAGAACAAAATTGTTGAAAAAAATGAGAAAGTAGTTAATAAAGTTAATGACATATGGGGGGTGATAATTTGCTAGTGCGGGAAAAAAAAATTAAAGCAGCCATCGGCTCTCGTCTTAAGTGGGAAAGAGGTTTCAACTGCTTTGGCGATAAAAAAACAGAGAGTTCATTGTTCATTTGAAACTTTTATTACTTCTTTTTTCTTTTTCTTTTTTCAATTCTCTTTTCATTTATTGAAATGTTAAAAGAAAATTTGTGCGTACCCTGTAACTGACCTTATAAAATTCTCTCCATTTTGACACGTTTCTTAATTTTTGTGGGTTCACGTCACACTGCAGTTTGATTAATAATCTCACTAATCAAGCAAGGACTGCCTTTACCAATATTTATATATATATATACCTAAACCAATATAATTTTGAGGCGATTAAAAAATCATGCAACTTGTTAATATAAAATGTACACCGTATTGATTCGGTTAGGTCATCAAAGATGGTCATGAAATCTGATATTTCAGTAAAAAATAATTTAAATCAACAAATATGTTTACTGTATTATTATTTTGAATCAATCATCGGCAGAGAATACGAGCTTTTCTTCAAACGGACGAAGTCCTTTCGTGCAAAATAGAGCATGCAAAGCTTATTGTCAATGCATGAAATATTGAATGTAAAATGATATTTCAAAGGATCACCCATGATAAATATTTGAACGCAATTGATGCAATGTTAGGTAACACAAGAAGATAATATAAAATAGTTAATGCACTTTAAATATTGCAATAAATAATAAGAAGTTATAGCAATGTGTGAATTGATTTTTTGAATAATCGGTTCGATCCAAGAGGGAATAATAAAAAAGACCAAGAATGTGACCTGTTTTTTTTTTTTCTTTTTTTCTACATAGTTGACCTACCAAATTTAAAAGCAATAGATTAATTGCCTTAATCCCTTATTTGTCTTTGGCCTTTTGTGCATCCGCTGTTGCCAATCTCAAATAGAATAAATTAGGGTTGCAAGCTAGCTCCATGGGAGCTCGTATTGAAAGCAAACAATTAACATGTATATTCTTCAGGAGAAGTTTGATTCTCATTTACGAAACATATTTTAAAATAAATGCAATATCATTATTGAGACCTTAATAATATTATTTACCTATTAATTTAAGCTTTTGTGCTTGGTTGTTTTTCTGGCATGGTATTGTGTTAATCAAGGTCTTGTGTTTGATTTCACTATATAAAATGTTTACTAATGAGTTCAAATTCCTTAAGATGATAAAAATTTCTCAGGTACACGTCTCCACACTTTACAAAATACCCAATAAGCTCAAATTCAATCTTGTTTTGCTCACATTTGTAGAGTGCAATTGTTTGTTAGTAGAACGACCACTTAAAAGATAATATATTTATATTTTTTTTGAATGAATGATACAATATCACGATTAAGAGTGCTATTGTTGCCTTAATCATCAATCAATCAAGTTATCACGATACACCGAATCACATGGCTAGTGCATTGTTTTTATTTGAGTGCACAGTGTTGGATCTTTATCTCTTATATAGGTAACAATCTAATATTAACTTGTGGTGTAGTGGCCTTGACGAAGAAGAAAAATCTAAATTATATCGAGACATACGCGCTTACAAGTTGAATATGACATCTTGAGTAGGCAAGAACGAGGAAACTCCACCAAGTGTTTGATGTAGTGATTTATGATGTTCTGTTGCTGTTGCTTCTGCTTTTTTTTTTATTTTTTATTATTTCATATCTCCTTTATTAAAATAAGAAAAACTGAGGAGGAGGTGACACTTGTCCTTGGAACTAGATTATTGGGACACTGAAAATAAAACAAAGAAAGTTTCTTTTTAGGTCGAGTAATTTGAATCTATTAAAATATTCTCTACATTTTTTATTACAATAAAGTTAATTAAATAATTTACCACAAAGGACAAGATAATATAAATTAAGAAAATAAATAAATTCACTAATCTACATTTGGGACCAATAATCTTTCTACCTTATCTCATTCACTATCAAATGTAATTATAATATTCTTTAGCTAAAAAAGCTAGTACTCTAGCCATATAGATTTTTTGATTTTTGAACGAGGGTTCTCACACTTTATTAAATTACAAGAAAACTATTATGCCATATGGTATTACACCACTACACCATATATATAAGTGTAACAACTTTCTCACACCTAAGTGAGGAAACTCTTACTAAATAAGCACTTTCTAACTATAAATTTTAAATAGATAATGATTGGTAAAATAATTTTTCTATATATATTTACAGAATTCAAAAGCTTCTCTTTTTCATTTTATTCTCTCCATATTAATAAACCGATAATGTTTTTGCTATAAGTAGTAAGTCTATAGAAGCAAACATTCAATAGAAATAAATGATGGGGTCCTTGTTTGTTAAAAAAAACAAAGCCCGAGCTATTACTATGTTAGTTTAATTGTGATTTGATGGAAGAAGATAGGTGTAATGAAATCTTATTAAGACTAGAGAGAGAAAGCGACAGAAGAGCTAATTAAAAAAAAAATTGTCCACAAATTTATTTGATTTTAGTTTATAAAGGCATTTTTGGCATTTAAGTAGGTGGATGAAGTAAATCTAAAATTTTGAAATCCAGTAGTGGATGCAGAGAGTAAATAGATATAAAGAGTATTATAATAGGTTTAAATAACCTTGCTCTTTTCTTTTTAATATTAATCTTACCAGAAAAAAGTGATCAAAACACCCCTAATTGTTTGGTTGAATATTGAAATTAGTTATTTTCCCCTCAATGCTTTAAAACCCATTAGAACTCCCGACCTTAATTAATTGTCAACTGTTTTACTTCAAAACTAACGTTAAAGGCTATTTATTTCTAAACTGTGAGATTTTTCTATCATGAAAAGAAAGAATGACACTTCTGTCCTTTTCAAAATTTATTTTTACTACTTGAGTCCCTGGTAAATTTTTAATACCTTATTTTATCCTTTACATTAGACATTGTTGAATGGTAATGTGACATTCTCACATATAAACCAATTATTTTAAGTATATAACGTTATGTTTTTCTGTTATTGTTTTAACAAGAGGGATAAAATGAGGTAATTAGACATTTATCATGAATGGTAATAAAAAATTCTAAAAAAAAAAAATCAAATTGTCCTTTGATAGCGTATCAAACTGTTTAAACATTGTAATATTTGGTGGATTTGATGGTTTTAAATAAATAAATTGTTAATTTTTTTTCAAGTAAGAGGGGCTTTCGTCATTTGTGCTAATAAACAATCCATTGTGAAATAAAGAAATATAAAAGAAATTCATGTTAAATGTGAGACGCTAAACCTGAATCGTTTGACTCTGTTATACGATTACATCAGCATAAAAAATTATATGAATAGAATCAATAGATATTTATACGTGTACATCATATGATGATTGATGGAGAAATTGTGCCCTAGTAATTAGGATGGTCATTGTTTAAAATTAAAAGTTTGATGTTGATTAATTTCCCATATCGAGGGGTATCTGCTGGCTATCCTCATTTAAATCCAAGTGTTCAGTTAATAGAATAAGCGGAAATATTCTTATTAAAAAAATAAAATAAAATAATCGTTGATTCTGTTAGGTGGAGCAGTCTTAGATTAGGTGATAATAGCAGTTCAGGCGATGATTGATCGATTAGGCCTTCTTTTAATTTTATTTTTGTTTTTATCAGAAGGATTCATTGATTAATGATTAGGCTAGAAGGCCTTATAATACCTTTAAAATGCCTTATAAAAACGCTTTTTAACTCAAATTATCATTAATTTAGATTAATGATCAATGGCTATGGCCTTATTCTTGATGGTTGTAGAGCTTTAACTCATTTTATAGGAGATGTTAGTTTCTCTTTTGTTCCAAGGTATGCGAACACTGCTGCCCATGTTGGTGCAAGGGTGGGAGATTCTTTGTCAGGCTTTATAGAGTGGAGTCATGTTTCACCTCTTTGGTTAAATCCTTATCTGTTTGTTATTTCTAGTTAATGAAATTTTCATTTTATTAAAAAAAAAACTCAAATTATCTAAATAACCAAAGATATGTTATTTAATTTCTTATTGAGAATTCAATTAAAAGCTTAATTGAATTATTTATTCAAAAAAAATTTTACAACCACCACAATTCATAATTTATATTTAATTTTAAATTTTAAATGAAAATTCTTTCGAAAAAATTATTAAATTTTAGAATTATGGAGATAGAAACTATCTAATAAAAAGAATATAATTTGAGATTTTGGGATTTGTATGTATTTCACAAATAAAAGGTTGAAACAAACTTTTTAAGGTGAAATTTTATGAAAACTGTTTATTTTTTACATATAAATTTATATTTTATAAATTAATATGGGGTAATTTAGGAAATAAAATTTAAAAGGGGTGTTCAAAGGATTTTAATAGGGTGTTAAAAGCTTCACTCTTACTTGTTATAATTGGCTAAGGAGTTGGACCATTGGCACCCCTTTGAAATCCTTTTAAAACACCATTTTCAATTACCCTAAATTTAATACCAACAATATCCTTCTTTCTAAATAAACACAATTAATTTATGAATCTCTCAATTCTCTATCGTTATCTTGCTTCTAAAATTATTATACAATCTTATTACCTCAGACATCACACAAACAATTTCTATGGGTGATTTAAATTGAATATCTTTAAGATTATAGTGGAAAAAAAAATAGTAAGAGCATAAAATAAAAATCATATAATTTGTTCATAATTAAAAGCATGTGTTGGTTAATTATTGAAGAAAAAATACAGAGAATTTAAGGGAAAAAATTGCCTATGTGAGCTTGATGAGAGAGAAAATAAGAGAGTTTGGAGAGAGAAAATATATGCGAGATATAATAATAATAGAGTATTTATTCCTAAATGTAATCGTAATAGAATGAGAATTTTAAGAGGATTTTGGTGGGGTACCATTAGGCTATCTCTTCGTTAAGTGTCGATATCTATTTTTTTGTCCATGAGCTGAAGGCCTATTGTTTCGGTTAAAGTGCATTAGCTTTTTGATCGAATATTGACTACGCAGATAAGGCTTCACCCATGTAACCCATAATCAAGCTTATTCAAGCAGGCCCTTGTCAGTGGGATAAGCCTTAAATTTTGATTCAAACAGAGCCCGACTGAATAAATTACAAACTTAATGTTACTAAACATAAAGTTTGTAAAATAAGGTGGCTAAGGCATAAAACTATTTAGAAAATAGGCTATATTTTAATTAGGACCCTTATTTTTCTTAAAGTAGATTCCCTAACTCTGCCTACCAATTAAATTTCCATGTTTCTCTATATATCCACTAATAGAAGCTTAATTAAAACCAAGTAAATATAAATAAACCAGGTAGTCAAGCTGCACTGCCTTTAAAAACATCCATATACGGTATCTGAATTAATTGGAATTCAAGTAGGCAGTTGATCTACTTCAAAATTAAAAATCATCTTCTCCTTCATTGAATTAACCAATCTCAAAGAATGCTTTTCTTTTTTTATATTTTTAGTTTTGATGCATTTTATAGACTAGAGATTAATTACTAGGTTACTACAACTAGATATTATTAATTCTCTTCGATCGTAATCCTTTTCTTTCTTCTCCTTTGGTTGGTGAGAGGTCATTTCTTTGTACAATAGATAATGGGTTGCTTTTATAAAATACTTACCAAAATCATTATATTAAATATAAGATATAATCCTATAATTAACAAAAAACTTCATATATAATATTCACACCAGCCCTTGTTGCTATACGAACATGAAATTTTTCCAATTAAGTTTCCGTCAATTTACATTATTTACAGCCATTCTTATATATATGGAAGATGAGATTCTCTTTGCAAGTAGCATACCGCATCATCTGTATACCCATTTATATAATAAAATTTTGCTCACACGCTTTATGTGTGTGTGTGTGTGTATATATATAGTGATAATGAAAGAGAATTCAAAAGATTTAGAGCTTATTCATCAGCTGGTTTGAGACGGAGGATGGGTCATTCAATTGTAGGAAGAAAAAGGTTACGTGCACGAGCAAATAAAAAGATAGGAGAGCATGTCATCAATGTTTAAAATTTTTGGATTTGGATTGAATATTGATCTGATATTTGTGCTGACCTTATATATGTATATATAAAATTAAATGTTAACCGTAGATTGTTACAATGCTGAGCTTTGTGATGATCTTCTAGAGAGACATATTTGAGAATTATTGGATTAGAATACTCTATATGTTACGTAATTAAATCTCAACCATATATTACAAATGTAAACGTGGCCAATTGAGGAAGTTGGGTTTAAATACAGTGTTGAACATATATTTGTGTTGGGCTTCTAGAGAGGACACAATTCGTAGTTCTTGAATAAGAATATATATATATATGTACGTATGTATATTAAATCTTAACCATATATTACAAATGGACGCGTAGTTGATTGAGAAAAGTGGATTTAAATTCAATGTTGAGCTGATATTTATGCTTACATTCAAGAGACATGCAATTGGTAGTTATTATATATATGAAAAATTAAATTTTAGCCATATATTGTTTACATATTCACGCATGACATCATGAAAAGTGAGCACAATTCAACTTAGCATTAGATCTAAATTTCTAGAAGGATATGCACAAGTAAATATTGAGTAGGGACTGTTTAGGAGCACGATTTTGAGGAAAATAAGTTATAGAAAATTTGGCGAATGATTTGTAATTTTTTTTTCTAAATTTGTACTGAATTTAAAAAAATTAAACACAAAATCAATTAAAGCTGCGAAACTCGTTTTCCTGATTTTCAGTAATAATAATCCTTGTTTTCAAAAAATGATAATAAACATATACGGCTTTTGAATTCTAATAAAACTGAGGAATAAATGATGTCTGTCAAGCGTTATTAGGCGCTTAATCAATTTGTTTTGGAAAGTAGAGGGTGGGAGAGAGATTAAAGGACTGGTTTAATGTCACACGTCAAGCATTGTAACACGGTTTAAGAATTAATAACATTGAATCTTTATATGAATATGGGCAACAAATTAATGTCGTTGAACAATAACTTTGATTATGTCTCCATGTTAAAGTCTAAAACTGGGGACTCTCATTACACAAAAAGAATGTTGCACCGTTTAGACAGCTGGGAGCATGGCCAGCATTTTAAAGTGTGGTAGATTTGTTTCTGGTTCTTTAAATCAAGACCAAGATTCCATATATCTGTCAGTAAGTTAAAGATATTACAATTTAGAATTGTAAGTTAGATAAAAATTATGGGCTTGCAGTTTTGGAGATTTGCTGTGATCATTTTCTTGTTTCACGGCTTCTGTTTCGCAGAGAAAGGTATGCATTTTAATTTGTTAATTTTTTTTTTCATATATAAATTATCGACACATATATGTGTTTTATTAATTTAATTTTCATCATTTGTCTAATTTCAACATACATAATGCAGCTCCATACTATACGTTTGTCAAAGATGCAACCTCAGCTCCACTAATCTCGTACTACGACTACATAATCGTCGGAGGAGGAACATCGGGGTGTCCTTTAGCAGCAACCCTATCGCAAAACGCCACCGTTTTACTCCTCGAAAAAGGGGGCTCCCCTTATGAAAACCCTAATATTACAGACACGGGCAACTTTGCCACCACCCTTTTGGACCCTTCACCTACATCACCTTCACAACAATTCATCTCCGAGGACGGTGTGTACAACGCCCGTGCGCGTGTCCTTGGCGGCGGGAGTGTCATCAACGCGGGGTTCTACACGCGGGCGAGTTTGAGATACGTGCGAGAAGTGGGCTGGACAGAGAGCTTGGTGAACAGCTCTTACGAGTGGGTTGAAAAGAAGGTGGCGCATGAGCCACCGATGCTGCAGTGGCAATCCGCCGTGAGAGATGGGTTGCTTGAGGCGGGGGTGTTGCCCTACAATGGGTTTACGTTTGATCATATTTATGGGACCAAGGTTAGTGGGACAATCTTTGATGAGGATGGACATAGACACAGTGCTGCTGATTTGTTAGAGTATGCTGATCCTGAGAAACTTACAGTTTATTTGCGTGCTGTTGTGCAAAGGATCAAGTTTACAGAGACTGGTACGTAAATTAAATTTATTTGATCTTGTGATCTCATTAATTTTCTTGCATCTAACTAATTGTTATACATATTATATATATAGAAGCTGGCTATGCAATTAATTAAACAACAAACTGTGATTTTTTGTCTGTAGACCATTAAGATTTTTCTTCATGCGTATATACATTTACTAAATTTATTATCAACATATACAAATTGAATATTGGGTTTATTTTAGAGTTGTTATAACTATGTACTAAGAGAATTAAATACTTCAATTTCTGTCAAGTTTTGTAAAACTGTTTTCGAGCAAATGGTTTGTGAAATGAAAACGAAAATTTCGGGTGTGTGTGTGTGTATAATTTACGCTTTGTAGACTTGAGAATGGTAGTTTTAAAACAACTTTTCAAACATGGTAAAATATTCTAATTTCTAAAGGAATTTTTATTTTATTTTTTGAAAAACTTTGAGAATTTTTTGAATCAATTTTCAACGTACCTCTATTAGTTTAAGTATAGGTTTATATTATTTTGATCACGTTCTTTAACTGAAGCACTTAAAATATTTAGGGGTGGCTCAACCCTTTATGAGATCTTAGGCAAATTGATTTAAATAGGTCTTCTTAAAAATTTAAGGTAAAGCATATGTATTAACTTTATTATAAAAATTAATCATTTAAGATCAATTTTCCTATATTTCTAATATATAAAATTATTAATTAATTTTTTAAAATTTTGCTAACATTTCTTTCTCAAATGATAACATAATGTAGCTCTATCTTAAATAAATATAAACAACCTCATGAACAAAAAACAAAACTATTTTCGAAAATAAAAACAACACCCAATGAACATAATATATTTTCAAAAAGAAATAAGACAACTAAATAAAAAACTAGTTAAAAGGAGAATATAGAGAAAACAACCGGAAAATTTGAGATGAAATTATAAATTAACTTTGATGGTTTTAGGTTTTAAGCATTAACCAGTGGCCAAGAAAAGAAGAAAAAATAAACAATTGATTTTTTTCTAAAACATTATTACCAGTATTAAAAACAACAAACAATGAACAATTATTGTAGAAATTGACAACAATAACTGATTAACATGATAATATTTTTCATAAAGAAATAAGAGAGAATTAAATAGCAAAACTAATTAAGAATAGAGTAGAAAGATAAAACCTAAAAATTTGATATGAAATCACAAATTAAATTTCATGATTTGAGGCTTAAAGCAGTGACTAATGGTTGTAAAAAGCATAAAAAATAAATCGATAATTATTTGTTTCTAGTAATGCATTTACTGTGTCATTGTTTGAGGAAAAAAATGTTGTTAAAATGATTTTTTCTTTAAATAGAGGTTTAAAGGGAATAAACAAAGTTTTAATTAAAATTTATTAATTTAACATTACATAGAGATTTTATAGGGACTAAAACTGTTAATTCTGAAGATATATTTATAGGGAAATTTATTTAGGAAAAGATAATTATAAAGTAAATAATAAAATAAAAATTAATAAATACATAATCATGATTGAGTTAGCACCTATTTAGGAATTTATATATATATATTTAAATATAAAATAATAGACTTAACATAAATTTGGGGCCTTACTTTATAGTGGGGCAGTGGACAAATTAAGTTTATCTCAGCATCAACAGCCACTTCTGGACATATTGTTCTTCTTTCTAAATTTGTAAATGGACCCTTATCTTTCTTATAACGCTCACTATGGTCAAGTTAAAGATTACTGTTATATAAACTTGATTTTTTAAGAATTAGCAAATATAAGATATTATAGTGTTGTTTAAATCGTTTTGATCCTTGTTCTAGGGAGAGCAAAGCCAACGGCTCACTGTGTAACTTTTTATGATCATGTTGGAGCAAGGCATAGAGCATGCCTAAACAATGGAGGGAAGAATGAGATAATCTTATCAGCTGGTGCAATCGGAAGCCCACAGCTGTTGATGCTGAGCGGCGTCGGACCCGCCAATGAGCTTCGGAAACGTGGCATCAGAGTGGTGGTGGACCAGCCTAACGTGGGCCAAGGGATGTCCGATAATCCGATGAATGCCCTCTTCGTTCCCTCTGCTCGCCCTGTTGAGGTCTCATTGGTTCAAGTTGTGGGCATCACCAGGTTTGATAGCTACATTGAAACAGCAAGTGGTTTAAGCCTTGCTCCCTCTTGGGCTCAAGGGCTAACCAGAGACTACAGCTCGTTCCTAAATAAGGTCCTTTTCTTTTTCTTTAATGAATCCGCCAGGTCCTTATTGCTTCCATAGTGTTTGCAGTTATGAGTCTCAGAAGCTTTGCCAACATTTGGGCCAAAATTTGAGGTTTTTAATTGGTAAAACTTTCGGCCCAGTCAGACCCACCAAATGAAAATAATTTGTTACTTTAATTTTAAAAATAACTTTTCTGCTTTCGAGAATAATTTTTACAAAAAAAAAAAAAAATCCAACCAAACTCATTTTCTAATGTTTTTTTTAACACAAAAATTATCATCGAAAATAAATCTCAGCTACTACTAAATAATATATTTTCTTGAGATATCGCTTATCAAACCTGCGCTTCAAAGAGTTTTTTATTAGGCAGAATTGCCTAAGAACTAAATAGAATGGATTTTATTCAATTTAAACCTACGTAAACAATCTTTAGAATTTGGCCTCTGCAACTTTGACAGTTTTTGCATTTTATACATCTCTTTTTAGACTTCAATCTGTAAAAAGAAGTTTTATTTATTTACTGAGGACTGAGGTGTGTGTGTGTTTTGTAAATCCATTTAACAAGTCGTAATGTGAAATGTGAAATGCAGACAGACATACCCTCATTGGTGACACCAGAAACAGTGGCCGAAGCAGTAGAAACAGTTAACTCGTATCTCAATGGAACAATAAGAGCCGGAGTCATAGTAGAAAAGATAATGGGGCCGAGGTCCACAGGCCACCTTCGCCTCCGAACCTTGGACGCAGACGATAACCCTTCAGTAACATTCAACTATTTCCAGGAACCCGAAGACTTGGTAAGATGCGTCCAGGGAATGCGCACAATCATCGACGTTTTGAATTCCAGGGCCCTCTCCAAGTTCCGATACCCCGACGTGTCGGTGCAGGAGTTGATCGATTTAATGGTGAACATTCCCACAAACCTCAGACCGAGACACGTCGTTGGTGCTTCAATTTCCTTGGAGCAGTTCTGCAGGGACACTGTGATGACCATTTGGCATTACCATGGCGGCTGCCAAGTTGATAGAGTTGTTGATCGCGATTACAAAGTTCTCGGTGTTGATGGCTTGAGGGTGATTGATGGTTCCACGTTTTATAATTCCCCCGGAACGAATCCTCAGGCTACTTGTATGATGCTCGGAAGGTGATCATTTATAATTGTAGAAGAAACTGTTTTGTTTTGTTATAATTGATTTGGATGAGATATTACTGAGAATTGGATGCTGTTTTGTGGTGCAGGTACATGGGGTTGAGGATTCTGCAAGACAGAGACAGGATTTCCTTTTAAAAAAAATTATAAACTGAAGACTTAAAAATTGGATTTGAAGTTGGCTAATTATTTATGTTAATTAATGGAATTATGCATTGGTTCAGTCATGTTGAAGGATGTATATTAGAGTTTTAAGTCTTGTTAATGACTTTAAGAAGTGGGAGGGAATATGCAGATTATTTCATTGCTATGTTACCCGTTACTTATGTGGTAAATGAATAAAATGTATTTTTTTTTTGTCTGAACCACGAAGTGGTCTTGAGTGGGCCCCAACTATTGGAAGCACATTTAAACTTGTACCACAATTCAGATTAATCTCCACTCACACCGGGTCAGCCCATAAAAAGTAAAGTGCTGGCCAAAGTAGTGACTCCATACGAAAGTGGGACTTGAATTCCTGACCTCTCTTAAGGAATGAGAGTGCCGAACGCCCGAACCACTCACACCAGCCAACTTCGGTTAATAAAACGTATTTCTTTCAGGGACATAATAGAAAGAAACAAAACTTGTTGGGTCAAAAAAATAAAATATAAACAACAGTAAGCTAGAATAAAAATAACAAATTTAATTTCTCAATTGATTTTTGTTCGGCCTTGGGGTCGTTAACACACTGAAGCAAAATGAGCACTTTCTTATCCTTTTGTAATATTTTATCATATACTAGAAATTCCGTTTGATGAGACTTTGGTAGGTGTGAATCGCATTGAAATAATTATAGAATACTTTTGTGCTAAGAACGAGTCCACTAATATGAGGGTCTTACACGGGGTATACAAAATAATTGTTACCTACTGACTGAAAATAAAATAAGTAAAAGAAATTCAATTCAAATAGCATGTTTTTTGTTTTATTTTATTTTTCCATTTACTGAATATAAAGATGGGCCCAACATGGTCACAAAACTCAACTTTATAGATATTATCAATTATTTTCTTTATTTTTGTCCTCCATGCCATGCGAACTTTTTTTTTTTTTATTCCCCCACCTTTGCCTTTTTCTCACATAGAATCGGTAGTCAAACCTCACTTTAAATAAAAGTTGACCTTCTTGTCATCATAATTTCTAGACATGCTTGGTCCCAAAAATTTTTTTTTCCAAATCAATAGCCTAAATCAATAAGTTATACATTAAAGTCTCTCCACAATGACACTTTATATAGGAATAGTCTTCACATTATTCATATAAAATTTTAATTTTAATTAATAAAAATAAACTCTACATTATAATAAGTGATAATTTTTCTAGATCCCATAATAATAATAATTGGTATATTGTAGAGATATATGCTTTATTACATTAAGGTTTAAGATGGAATAAAATATATATTTTAAATTATTTGAAAAAAATTATTTATTTCTTAGACTTTTCAAAATGACTTTACTTAATCCAAACACTAAATAGATTTATAATTATGTACTAATTTTTTAAGTTATGCCTATCTCATTTGTGATTGTCCTTACATTAAATTTAACGTGCTCTATTAATTAATTATCAATATAGTGCACACTCACTTGCACTAAAGATATTAGATTATAACTTCATCTCATTCAAAAAGAAAGAAAGAAAGAAAGAAAATTGTACCTCCACATAATAATAAAATTAATTTAGTTATCATATTATGACTATTGAGAAGTTTTACTATAATACTTAAGGAGGATACTTATTGTATAACTTTTCTACATCCGCTCTCCATTTAATAAAATTTTGATTGCTAATCCCTTGTATTTTCATTTTCTTTGATTCCCAATTTATAATATAGTATTATGTATATTATGAAAAAGTTTAGGGTGTCGGAAGCAGATACTTGAGTGTAACAGAGAATTACAAGTTTTTAATAAAACACGTAGGGCTTTGTACCAAACAAATGCAGGATTGTGGGTATACTCTATATGTATTTAAATACTCGATGAAGATTAAAAATACATATATATTAGAATCGGGTATATCATATCGGAATATGCACTAATAAACTAGCAAAAATAGCTGTTAAAGAAAAGAATTGAATAATTTTGGCATAACCAAGCCATTTAATTAAAGTTTTCGGAGTGATTACAGGAAAAGATATGACATTTGGCAGGGAATCATTTGATAGTTTATAGGACAGCACTCATGGCCATTATTTTTATACAAGCAATTTCAGAAACCTTCAACAGGAAGCAATTGAGAAGCATTATAATTGATAAAGAAGCTCTTTTTGTACAGCAATGATACTATTGCCCGGCCAACATAAAAGCGGCTTTTGTCGTCCACTTCTGCTTGTTGCTTTCAATTTTCGCCTCCTTCCCATCAAACAACACAACTCAGATATTACCTTCAAAGAATAGCCATTACAACTGCCTTGCCAGCTACTCCTTTTAGGCTCCATTTGTTTTATTCTATTCTATTTTATTGTTTTAGAAGGTTTGTTGTCCAAGTATTTAGTAAGATATTTGTTACTTGACTTTAGCAATATCACTAATCATTTCCTATTATTGAAAATATAATAAATAAGAATAATAACGAATAATTTTTACTGGACAATTGGTAGTGTTTACCAAACCTCTATTAACTTTTTCTTGATTCTTAAAACTTCAGAGCAACACGATACCAAATGGCGTATAGTTTACAATTTATCATTAAGATTTTCTAAACACATGCATCATCGCCATTGTTCATGTTTCACAAACATGTTAGTAAACACGGGAATTGTTTGTGATTAGACAAACTTTATGATCAATTTGAATTCTCTTGAGCAAGACTTTCTTGAGTGTATGGCACTATGGTGCACTATGGTGACTGTGAAGTGCTCATGAGTCATGAGGAGCAAAATTTGACCAGACTTATTCAATGGGTTTACACCATGCCCACATCAACCAGACTTATTCAATGGGTTTACACCATGCCCACATCAACCAGCAAGTATGAAAGCAATCAAGGCAAAGTAAAACAGATGCTGTTGTCTAAGCCAATAAAGACAAAATAATAATAATAATAATGCTCCATATAAGCGATGAAATTTGATTGAAAGAAACAAGAAGAAAAGAAAGAGAGAAAATGCAGTCACCTTGCTTGAGAGAGGTCTCACAAGCATGCCTATGCACCCACGGTGGCTGCTGTCCGTCTCCTTTCTTCAGCTTATCACCTGATCCCCTCCACAAAGTCTCCAAGTCCAGAAACACTTCTGCGGATTGTCGCCGCGACTTTGCAGCAGTAACTGCTTCCTCCATCTTCCCAGACACTCAATTCACCAACCATGAGTCTCTCCCATCTTTGCAACAATCTTTAACTGAATTCACAAAAGCCTACCCTCAGTACTTTGATACATATCAAATTGACCAAATACGAGCAAAAGAGTACTATCAGCTCTCGCTCTCCAATCATACCTGCCTTGATTATTTCGGTATTGGTTTGTTTTCCTATAACCAGTTGCATAAACAGGAATCTTCTCCTTCTCATTTACGGCCTTCATTGCCTTCTCAAAATTTGGATATTCCTTTCTTTAGTGTGTCATACAAGACAGGGAATCTGAAGACACAGCTGCTTCATGGAGGGCAAGAATCAGGATTGGAATCCGCAATGAAGAAAAGGATCATGGACTTTTTGAATATTTCAGAAAATGATTACGGTATGGTGTTCACAGCAAACAGAACATCTGCTTTCAAACTTCTAGCAGAATCTTACCCCTTCATGTCCGTTAAAAATCTTCTGACAGTTTATGATTATGAAAGCGAGGCGGTGGAGGCAATGATAAGGACCTCTGAGAAAAGAGGAGCCAGAGTCCTGTCAGCCGAGTTCTCATGGCCAAGACTGAGGATTAATTCAGAAAAATTGAGAAAGATGGTTGTGAGCAAGGGGAAAAAGAAAAAGCAGAGGGGGCTTTTCGTGTTCCCGCTTCATTCTAGAATGACTGGAGCCAGATATCCTTATCTGTGGATGAGGATTGCGCAGGAAAATGATTGGCACATCTTGATTGATGCTTGTGCATTGGGACCTAAAGACATGGACAGCTTTGGCCTCTCCCTCGTTCGGCCCGATTTCCTTATTTGTTCCTTCTACCAGATTTTTGGAGAGAACCCATCTGGATTCGGATGCCTGTTTGTCAAGAAATCTACAGTTCCAATTCTGGTAGATAACACGAGTTCAGGGATGGTCAGCCTTCTACCGGCAAAGAAGCAGCTCTGGTTAACGGACGAGTTTTCAAGTTGTGAAACAGAACCTGAACAGACATCTAAGTCTAAGCAAGAAAAAGTAGCTGCAACAAACACTTTCTCAGGACCTATGTCCATTGAAATGCGGCAGTCTGGCAAATTGGAACAAGGAGAAATCTCCGAGGTACGAAGGGCTGAAGCTGATTCTATCCAACAGAAAAATGCCAATACGAATGGAGGTGGTGGCTCAGAGATTGAATGCAGGGGTCTGGACCAGGTGGATTCATTGGGACTGACAATGATTAGTAGGAGAGGAAGGTGCTTGATCAATTGGCTGGTGAATGCTTTGATGAAGCTTCAGCATCCCAACACAGAAGGGAATGCCCTAGTTAAAATATATGGACCAAAGATACGGTTTGATAGAGGACCTGCATTGGCATTCAATGTGTTTGATTGGAAAAGAGAAAAGATTGAACCTGTACTCGTACAAAAGCTTGCTGATCGAGAAAACATTTCGCTTAGCTATGGATCCTTACATCACATTTGGTTCTCAGACAAGTATCAAAAAGAGAAAGACAATGTCCTTGAGAAAACAGACAGGGAAGCAAAGAGCAAGAGTGATAACAATAGGAAAGACAAAGCCAATCTGGGAATCACTGTTGTTACCGCTTCACTGGGGTATCTGGCCAATTTTGAAGACGTTTACAGGCTATGGGCTTTTGTTGCTCAGTTTCTGGATGCAGACTTTGTGGAGAAGGCCAGATGGAGATACACAGCTCTTGATCAGAAGACAATTGAAGTCTGAGAATGCAAATTTCCAAAACAACAGAACGGTGTCAAATTATTTCTTTTCTGATTTTGAGTGTACAGAAACTCTAAGTAATTTTATGATCCTGCACAGGATATATGATGCATGCACTTTATTGTACACTTTCCTGCCCAGGTCAGTACTTAATTAAAATATTTGAACATACATGGCTGCACATTTTGCTTAATACAGATGACACCACCAATGTACCTATTTGTTACAGAATGCCCTCATTGCATACGACAAGGCTCCAATTTAAAGCAGGCACTCTGCACTTGGGAATATTTAATGCACAAGTGATCTTAGTAGCAAGCCATTTAATTCAACTTTCACCTTAATTTTCTTTATAGTTTTTCTACTTCCATAACTAGTAAGTTCAACAACGACTATGTAAGTATATAAACTGATATCTTAAATTTTCTTGAACTCATTTGGTGAAAACAGGAACTTCTACCAACTGAAAAAACAAAAGAAAAAATTCATAGCATAACTGGTAAAATAGAAGTCTAAGAAAAATTATTTAACTAAATATTTCAACCCTATTCAAGGTGGATCCTAGGGATTGGCCTTACCTGGGTCTTCGGGCACAAAATGAATTTTAAATTTGATGAACTTAGCTTTCACATATCAAACATCTATACTAATTTAATCCTGATTGCGCCATAGATGTCTTGTAAAATAATAATATATTAGCATACATGCATATAAACCAAAAGCTAAATCCTAGGGTGAAAGTTTGCAGCTAAATACACAAAAGTTGTGCAAGCATGAAGAGGTTTACGAAACTACATATATATAAATATTTGTATTGACTTAGAATTGTGAAGCTTGCTTTACAATTTAAGATCTTGAATATGTCCTGCTAACTTTAAAATTTATGTTCTTGGATATTTCTCGAATGTGTATTTGCTGCTTCTATTGTCTCGACTAATCTTTATGCTCTTTATCTTATGCTTTTTCTTGTTCTTCCAGTCTTTGTGCTCTTCTTCTTTTCTTGCTGTTCTTTTTTTTTTTTTAATACCCAGTATGCAGCCCTTTATATAGCTTGTGGAATGTGACATGCCCTTGACACGTGCAACGCCTTCTATCGTCCATATTTATTTATCCTATACAATACAGATTTTGAGAATGTTGCATCAAAGACATTAACCAAACCATGAAAAAGCCCTTCAACTTATTATGAAAAGTAATCAGCAGAGAGACATAAAACAAGCCTCAAGAAATTAGGATTCATTTTTAGTTGAGCTTTTTCAAAGTAAAAGATAAGTTTATAATTGGTCGTTATTAGATAAGGACGTAGGAAGAGTTAAATATTTACGCTACGCAATTTATTAATTGACTCCTAAGGTAAAATCTTTGAAAGCTCACAAGAATTAATATCTTAAGAAGACTAGTATATATATGAACCTTCAACAAAGACTAGTTTTTGGAACTTGAAAATTCATGAACCCACGTTCTGGAGCTACATGAGGCAGTACTATATATTGATTCATCTCTCACGAGCATTTCATCAAACATAACATGGCTACCACCATCGTAGTCGCCTTCTACGGAAAATATGTACAAGTTAGTTTTATGACTTGTAAGCCATTGAAGTTTCAAATATCAAAAGCTGTGCTGAACATACTGGTCATTTGGGCCCGCGTGCCTCTATCAGTGAACCAGTCCTTGTAGCCATGAAAAAAGGAATGCAGGCCCAAATGTAGTTTCAAGATTATTTAAAGTTGAATAAAATCAACTCCTAAACTAAAATAAAAAAGACAAATTAATTAAAATTAAAATTAAAATAAACAACGAGGACCATACTCTTATTTTTTACAAATTTTGTGTCACCTGTGTTTTAGTATTAGTGGATAATTAAGATTTAATTACTTTTTCTTTTTAATTTATTAACCACTAATCATATTAACAAAATTTACCTAAATGAAGATTAGATCAGAAGAAAATCTCGATCCGACGACAATACCTTGCCATTGTAAATGCTGACAAGCATGCAGCTTCTATAAGTATTTATTCTCACAACATGCATAACTATCACTTATTTCTTAAAAATTTTGAGTCCTGTGTCCCAAAACCTCATTGCCAACGTTGCTGTTGCTGATGACACGTGTAGGCCCTGGAAAAGCTAATGCCAGAGGGTTTTTGCTCGTTCTTAAAACAATGAGTGTTTACCTAATCAATTACTACTTAGTCAAACCATAAAGGCATGACTGATCGTTTTTCGTACAAATTCGACTTTTTGAGTCAAGTAAGATCCTCACTCATTGTCACCATGTCATTTATTTTCATATGTCACCACCATGTCATTTATTTAATAATTGAGACTTTTGGAGTCAAGCAGCCATAGTTTGTAGCATTATTTAATAAACCAAGAAACTCTCCGGCCAATCTGGATAGTTGATACTAAACGTTTAGCATACGGGCAAAGGCTCACCGCTCACCTAACAAGCTACCAACAGCCCAACAACATTAATCACACTTTAAATTGTTAATGCAAAAAAAAAAAAAAAATGAAAATTTGCAAGATTGGAAATGATTTCTTTGAATAGCCTTGATATTTTTTTGGTACCATTTTCAGAAAAACAAATACTTGTTGTCTTAAAAAATGTCGAAGTGAATGAAAAAAAAAAAAAAACCAAATACACCTTTAAAAAAGAGTGGAAACTATTCTAACTTACCCAGAACCATTCTTATTAATTGTAATATTTCTTGTTCCCAAAAAAATCTAATTTGAAAAAGAAAATGACATAAAAATTTGTTAGGTTTTAGTTAGGCAAATGCTCAACCATACAGCTAACAACAACTTAATAACGCCAATCTCACATTAAATTGTCATTTGCCAACCATACTTTTTAGCAGTCTAATAAATTTTCAGGTAGACTAGTTTATATAAGAAGGTTCAAATTCATTCTACGCTCAAACATTTATTCAAACATTTATAAATAAAGTTATTTTAGTAAGGGTATTGATATTTAGATTAAATAAATAAATAAATAAAACATTAACGAAATGAATTAGGTCCTCTTTAGAATTAAAGTACTGTAATTTTTAAATTACAGCTACTGTGGAAAAAAACTGTAACTATAAAATAAAACTTAATAATATGTAATAAATATAAATTTTAAATAATAATTTTTTAAAAAAATTATTAAAGATATAATAGATTTTTTATCGTATAAGTAAAAAATCATATCAGTATAACTTCTAAATTACAACAGCTACTATTGACTAAATATTTTAATACTATAATTTTCACATGCACAACCTCAATCCCAAACGCACCGTTATAACACCGCGCTAACACCACACAAAAGATTTTTACCAACCTTTATTTATTTATTTATTTAATTTTTTGCATTTTTCTTATAGCGATCCTACCAAAATAAATTGTAATTTAATATACTCAATAACAAAAAAATAATTATTAAATTTAATCTGCAGGTTGGGTAGAATTTTGCATAGCAACGATGAACACTATATCATTATAAATTTATAATAAATAACGTTAAATAATGATGAAAAAAAATAAAAATAAAAATTCGTCGTAAATATTACTAACCTCAGGGTCAAAATTTGAATCGGGTCGGTCCTATACTGAACTGCGCCCGCCGTTCTTTAAACCGTACCACGTTGTCTGCGCATTTCGAGTTCGACTTGGTTACACACACACTTAACTTACACGTTCACTCACGACGCACTCGCAGTCGCGCAAGCAATTAAACACACACACACACACTCTCTCTGTCGCTCTTCTTTTTTATTTATTTTTGGTTATTTCTCTCGATTTTCTCACTCGTATTCTCGGTGTCCAAACGGGAATCAACTCCGAGAAAGTGAAGGAAAAATGACTTCTTGGCATCCGAAAAATGTCGGAATCCTCGCCTTGGACATTTACTTCCCTCCTACTTGCGTTCTTCAGGTGCAAAATTTTCTCTTTTTCTTGTTTAATAATCCCTTAGCTGCGTTGAAGTTTTTGTAAATACTGCGTAAACTAGCTCCATTATGGTTTAAGAATTAAGATTACGCATGTTGAATATTTGAAAATACTCTGCATCAGAAAATGTTTGAATTTTGTTTTGTTTTTTTTTTTTTTTTTTTAAAATGAATTCAATTTGTGTTGTTTTAGTTTTCATTTTTTTAAAAACGAATCAAATGTGTGTGCTTGGATGATGTTAATCATGATCATTTGAATGGGGGCTGTAATTATTTATTTTAACTAAGTAGCTTTAATAAAATAGTGAAAAAGTTTCATGTTCGCCCAATTAGAAAGAGTATTAGAAAGTATCTGAAACATTGGAACTGGTAAGGTTTTTTGTTGGTGTGTTTTGTGAGCATTCCCCCCACCCTCCAAAAAAAAGCGCTTTTAAAATCTTTTTCTTGTTAGAGGACTTAAAAGTTGAATTGCAAGAGCACTTACCAAGAATTATTACATCATAAAGCACTTTACACGCTCGTTTAACATAAAAGGTGCTTTTAATTATCATGAATACTAAATAGACACTTTACCAAGAATTATTGCAAGAGCACTTTACCAAGAATAATACTAAATAGACACAGATGTACTTTTTTTATATAAAGCATTTTTCATGGTAATAATAGTAGATTTTAAGTACTTTCCACAGTAACTGGAGGTTATTAGATGTTTTTGTTTGTGCATGTGATATTATTTAGCAGATAGTTCCATTGCATGACCAATTGGTGCTTTTTTTTTTCCCCCCCAAAAAAAACATTTTTGCTTCTTATTTTGTTATGTCAATATTTTCAAGATAGAGTGATGTGGTTCATATTTCTTATAACTGAGTTATCTTTGTTCTAATTCTTTTGGCATTTATAGGAAGCTTTAGAGGTTCATGATGGGGTGAGCAAAGGGAAATATACTGTAGGTCTTGGACAAGATTGCATGGCATTTTGTTCAGAGGTGGAAGATGTCATCTCAATGAGGTTAATGATGCTCGCTTATCATTTCCTTGTGCTTAGTTTATTACTAACAATTAACACCCTGAAAGATGAGCATAGGCTCTAGTACAACTTGAATGTGTTAATTATTTTTAGTCATGTTGTTTGAGGCATCCCTTTCGGAACATTCTTGTATTACAGCCATACTTTCTGTTTACCTGCCAAGTGAACGGTTCACCATCTGAACGAATGTATCTGAGGACAGAAAAATATTTTGATTCAATCATTTCCCTTTTTTTAGGAAAGTTTGCAGAATCTAATGGTTATAAGCATGAAGAAATGTGTAATTATGTTTATTTATATTATAGGAATTTTTTTTTAACAGTGTGGCAAAATGTTAGAGCTTTTTTGTTAAAAAGAAAAAACTTTTTTATTTTTTGGCCTTTTCTTGTGAAACTATCCATTGATTGTGATGTTGTTGCTAGAACTTCAGTCATAGCCATACTATTTGAACATGTCGATTTTGATGGTTTTAGGTGTTGTTGGGACTCTGAAGGACTTTGAATTGCATCTAATATCGTTACTTATTTACTCGATCATATATTGCGTAGTGTGTTTGAATTGCAAAATTTTACCTGACTGCACTTTCATTTATTCATTGTTGTCTGAAAGGCCCTGCAACAAGGGGATTGTGGTGTTAGCCTTATTACCCTTAATTTTTATGGCCAAAAAACCTGCTGGTCAGGACTCTCATTATTCATTGACGTCTATGTTTTCTGTCAGTTTGACAGTTGTTACCTCCCTTCTTGAGAAATATAAAATTGATCCAACTCAAATTGGACGACTTGAAGTTGGCAGCGAGACTGTCATTGACAAGAGCAAATCAATTAAGACCTTCCTAATGCAAATTTTTGAGGTATTTCTCCTTTTTATTCTAAAAATTTTATATTTTAGATTCAGGTAATCTTTTTGTTAAGTATAACTTTCAGCACTTGATAGTAATTTAAGGTGAATTTCTGTTGTCGTGAACAAATTCTTTAACTACTGGCATAAGCCTAAGGTATGAATAGCAGAACAACTGGATTTAAATTTAATATAATGACATCAGCTATCAAATCCAACGTCTTACATTTACTACCCAAAAAAGGAGTTTGTGACTATAAATATGTTAGCATTATGGGATACTAGGGTTGATTAATGCAAGCTGACTGAGCTTTCAGAAGGAGTATACTTGTAATGCTTTCTATTAGTCTTGAAGTACCTTTAAGAAACTGATGTATAATGGCTCTCAATAAGATGAAAATTATAATTTTTTTTTCCTCCTCTTTAGACTGAAAACAGAGCATTGTTTTGTTTTTATAACATGTATTCTCTTACCTGCCCATTGAATTTACTATATTGTGTATCCTAGAATCTTTTGCATGACATGAAATAAACAGTTATGTCATTCCTCGCTGTAATATGTAGTATCTTTGTTTTTTCCTAGTTTGGTTTTCCTGTGAGTTATGCACCTTACACTAACTCTCATAAGGAACAGAAATATGGAAATACTGACATTGAAGGAGTTGATTCAACAAATGCTTGCTATGGAGGAACTGCAGCTTTATTCAATTGTGTGAACTGGGTGGAGAGTGCTTCATGGGATGGACGCTATGGACTAGTTGTATGCACAGATAGTGCGGTATGATTTCTTTGGAAATGCGGCTAGAATCACTTCTTTACATTAAAATTAAGTCTAGAAAAGGAAAGAAATTACTACGTTAGTGTTAGTTGATTCTTGAATTGCGGCCTTGTAAAACCTACTAATATTTCTTATCTTATGAAGGAAGAATCATATGAGGCATGAACCCTAGTATCCAAATGTTTGAAGTCATGAAGAAAATTTGAACTATTTTAAGTTTCATTCTATTGACATTTGAATTCCAATATTAATTACGGGAGAATACATCTTTTGCAATCCTGAGATAATCTGTTATGGAAACTTTGATAGCTTCTATCATGGGTACCAGCATTAGTCTTCCCAAGTTACTCAATCTAAACTAAAATTCTGCACATTGATTCACTAGGATTTCCTGGCTTTCCCAATAAGGAATTTTCTGATTCAATTGAAGTTCTTCAGTTCTTCAAATAGTACATCAATGAGGTCAATTTAATGCTAGATATCAAAGAGAATTAGCATCTTTGTGAAATGAAAATTTCCATTTACGGATTGTGAAAAAATTTCTCTTTCTAGTAAAAAAGAATCAGTGTTAGGTTTTAATTCCCCTTCATTATTGCAAATTTTCTGCAACCATCAATTTTAAGTAGCACTAGGTTTTAATTAATCCAAAGTGAAGCCTAGGAGTATTGGCTATTAGTTATTTGACTTTAATGTAATGCACGAACTTGACAATTTGATTCTTTGGTCATAGGGATGTTGATTTAATTTTAATAAAATGCCTTTGTTCCAGGTTTATGCTGAAGGGCCAGCTCGGCCCACCGGAGGAGCAGCTGCCGTCGCCATGTTGATAGGGCCTGATGCTCCTATTGCTTTTGAAAGCAAACTTAGAGGCAGTCATATGTCTCATGCCTATGATTTTTACAAGCCCAATCTGGCTAGTGAATATCCAGTAATGCTTTCCCCTAATCTATCAGTCTCTTTCTCTTATTATAAAGATCTTGGATTTGTTATCTGCATTTGTATTTTTGCATGTGATTATTTCCTGATATAGCGGAAGAAACTATATTTGTTAATGTGCTTTTTGTGTATGATTTTTGTTTGATTACCAAATCTATTGAGACAAAGTAAAAGATAAATGCGCAATTGATATTATTCATGTTTTATGTGTTTATGTGAGAATTGCTACTTTATACAAATATAAGACTTTCTATTCTTGTAGTGGAAACTTGGGTGTCTAATAGACTCAAAGTGCACTAGCTGTTTGGGAGCTACTGCTATTTAAATATACTAGTACAACGAGATTATGATGTGCTTGTCACTTGGAACTTTCTTTGTATGGTTAAATAATTTTATTTGTATTTGTGGTTGTAGGTTGTTGATGGAAAGTTGTCACAAACTTGTTATCTCATGGCACTTGATTCTTGCTACAAGTATTTCTGTCAGAAGTAATAACCACTAATTTTTACAATTCTTTTCTCTCTGGAAGGAAGATGTTCTCATCTAGCTGTGCTGCTAGAAGCTCATAAAATTCTGCTTTTCATAGGTTTGAGAAATTGGAGGGTAGGCAATTTTCAATGTTGGATGTTGATTATTTTGTCTTTCACTCTCCATACAACAAGGTATTGATGTTTCCCACTCTTGGGGATGTTATTAAATGCTGTGGAGCATCTCAAATTAAAACTTTAAGATTCTTAACTAATATCTTCTTTCTGAAACTTTTACTGCAGCTTGTGCAGAAAAGTTTTGCTCGGCTGTTCTTTAATGATTTCTTAAGGAATGCCAGGTTTTGTGTCTCACTCTGGTTTGCTTGTATTTATCCAATCTCATGTAGAACATATTGGAATGCTTTTTGATAAAATGGATTACTAATATTTTTAACAATAATTTAATTTCTATTAGCACTGCAATTGCATTATAACACCACGATTTTAGTAATGGGACATTTAAATTGGCTTGGAGGAAACCAAAGGTTGTTGTTCCTAAAAGTAGAAAAGAAATAACTGCTGTGTAATTTCCCCATGCCGTTTATAAGATGATATTTAATACATTTCTTAACTAATCTTCCTTTGGGGACTAATAAACGACATCAAATAGAGTACCATAAATGAGTATTATATTTGGCAGTAATCTAAAGAGCTCTCCTAGACTTTAAGATGCAGATACCATTTTCATGAGATATTAGATTTATCTGATAAACACTTATCAGTTTTTTGAAATATTTTCTGGAAAGCACATCAGCTCTGTTGATGAGATCGCAAAAGAAAAACTAGCCCCTTATTCAACCCTATCTGATGTTGAGAGCTATCAGAGCCGGGATCTTGAAAAGGTGAGTTACCATTCTGATTGTCCCATTAATAGGGTTGGTGCTCTGTGGGCTCATGGTTGCTTGAGGTGAAATTTGCACTGATCAAATTTCTGATCCAATCAAAGGCAAGCCAGCAAGTTGCAAAACAACTTTATGATTTAAAGGTGCAACCATCCACCCTTATACCAAAACAAGTCGGTAACATGTACACTGCATCTCTTTATGCAGCATTTGCATCCCTTCTTCACGAAAAGCATAGCTCTCTGGTATTGACCTTTTTCACTATCTTTTATGTGTAGTTTGCCTTCCATATGTTGAGAATGGGAAGTTTTTATTAGGAATACTTCGTAAATGTTGTTGTATCCGTTGGATTCAGGAAGGTAAGCGGGTAATAATGTTTTCATATGGAAGTGGTCTAACTGCTACAATGTTCTCACTCCAACTTCAAGAAGGCCATCGTCCTTTCAGCTTGTCAAACATTGTGAAAGTGATGGATGTTCCTGGGAAGCTGAAGTTGAGACATGAGGTATTTCTTCCTTTTGCAGATATATAATATAAATCTGGGCTCATTTTAGAAACCCTTGTAGGGCAAGCAAAGGCCTACAACTGTTTCCTGCTGGTCCTTTATGTTGTTTTTGGTTCAAGGTCATGTTTGGATGGTAACATAAAGCATTGAAACAGTAGGACAATGAGATTCTCTTTATTGAAACCAAGTGGTAAGCATGCTTACATAATCAATTTCTGGAATTTAAAAGAAAAGGAAGTTACTATCTTTTTCTTTTCCTTTCACCTTTGGTCACTGCATGCATGGAAATTATAGTGTCCAGTTTTCATACTATAGTGGTCGAAAATCTAAACACGTGAGTCTGTTAAAGAGTTATGCTGTATTGTCAGCCTTCAGTTTCTCTTATCATTTGCTTTACTACAAGATGCTTGTAATATATGATCATCCACTGCAAATAATTTTGGTATTAGGCATTGTTCATATATTGTATTCTTCCTCGTTCTTGTTGATGTACGACATTTCCATAAAATTAGTGTAGTAATCTTGCAGTTTCCTCCTGAAAAATTTGTCGACATAATGAAGCTCATGGAGCACAGATATGGGGCAAAGGACTTTGTGACAAGCAAGGACAGTAGCCTCCTGTCACCGGGCACCTGCTACCTAACTGAAGTTGATTCAATGTTTCGGCGATTTTACGCCAAGAAGGAGAACACCTCCAATGCTGCAACCTGTGAAAATGGTGCCAGTTAATTAACATCCCTGACATCTGGAGGTAACAAAGCCATTGCCTGCCTCTACCGATCGCTTGTCATTATCTTGAAAGACGGTAAAGCTTTTTAGACAGCATACACTGAAACACAAATATTATTACTGGTGAAATAGCTCAATGAGCGTGATCAGAATTCTCCATCTCCAAAGCTGTGTCACATTATTAAATTATTATCATATTGTTATTACGAATAATTTTAGTGTTCTTTCTAAATCCACAAAGTATTGTTTGATTGCTCCGACTCGGCAAAACTTTTAAATAAGAATCAATTCTGGCCGACCCATAATACCCAAATAGGAACTTTACATGTTACTGCACTAATAACGTTCAAACATTAACAGGTAGGACGTTGGATATTTTTCTTGGAACTGCCTAATGTAGTGATAATGGCCAAACTCCACCTAAAAAATTTCAAGTCCACAGAAATTGGGAAAATTTCAAGAGATAAATCACCAACGCAACACTTTATCTAATTTAATGGAGAAATTTTTAATAAATTAGAGATATTATGTCAGCCACGTTAAAAATAAATAATATTATAATATATATTTATATTTATTTTAAAAATTTAACATATAAATAATTATCATATTAAATTTAACTATACAATTAGGTGTATTATATCTGATCTATTTTAAGCTTTCTCAATTTGAAGGGGCCGACTTTTTAAAGATGGGATCCACCACGTGTCAACATCACCGGAACACTGAGTTAGGCGTGACTTTTCCAGCCGTCGATGCGTTTTCCACTATAAATAAATAGGCACTGGAGGGTCCCTCTCTTTGTTCGGACTCACATCAGCAGGATAAGTGGGGCAGCTTCGTTTTCTAGGGTTTGTTTCTCTCTCTCTCTCTCTCTCTCTCTCTCTCTCTTCCCCCCCCCCCCCCGCTCCCCTTATTTCTCTTTCCACTGTTACTTTTCTGTATTTATTTTTAATAAAAATCTATTTCCATGTCCTTTCTCTATTAATTTTTCAAAAAATAAGATTCAAAACACAGTCAACGTACCATTTCTCTGTTACATATTAGTAACTATTTTAGGGTTCTATAGCCTGATAGCTTTGTTTCCTCTCGGCCAATTCCTTGTTGATTACTTTTGGGTTTTACCATTTTGGGTTTTCTTGATAGGTTTGTTTTTCGTTTATTCAACACGGAAGAAATTAACAACAACGAAGAACAGAGCAACAGCAACGCCTCCAAAAATTTCTCACGGTCAGAAACATCAATCATGGACCCACAGCAAGAACCAACGGTCCCAATGAAAGAAGAGGCACTAACGGACCCAGAGAATCAAGAATGCGATCACTCTGCTTTGCAGCCAATGGGCCTCGTTCAAGTCCCCATGGTACCCGCAGCACCACCAATCAGCCGCTCGCAGAAGCTCGTACCCAGACGCCCTTCCAAAGATCGGCACACCAAGGTCGAAGGCCGCGGCCGTAGGATTAGAATGCCCGCCACGTGTGCGGCCAGGATCTTTCAACTAACCCGCGAACTCGGTCACAAGTCCGACGGTGAAACCATCCGTTGGTTACTGGAACACGCCGAGCCAGCCATTATTGAGGCCACTGGCACTGGCACGGTCCCGGCTATCGCCGTTTCCGTTAACGGAACGTTAAAGATTCCCACAACGTCTCCAGCGAAACCTGCCGGCGAAGAACTGCCGAGGAAACGGCGGAAGAGACCGTGTAACAGCGAGTTCATTGATATTAACGAACAGCACAGCAGCAGCAGCAGCAGCAGCCAAAGCTCACTCTCGTCCGGGCTGGCACCAATTACACCCACAACGACGTCGTACCATAACAATAATATTAATAATAGTATCAGTGCCGGACAAGGTTTTGTTCCGTTATGGCCAATGGGTGCGTTCATGTTACAAGCTGCACAATCTGGCGTTGTCAGTTGCGGCACTGTGTCTAATCAAGCTCAATTATGGGCCTTTCCCGCAGCCGCAACGCCCATTTTTAATCTTCAAACTAGACCCATTTCGAGTTTTGTATCCGCAACAGCACAATCAAGTGAAGGGCAGGGCTCTGATGGTGTCTTGGGTTCGTGTTCGTCAAGCGGTACTACTACGACTGCTACGACGAGTGCTAGTGTTAGTAACAGTGCTACCACCACAACTTCAACTACCCAGATGCTTAGAGATTTTTCTTTGCAGATTTATGATAAGAAAGAGCTTCAGTTTCTTGGCAAGCCTGCTGCTGCTACTACTTCTAACCAGCAAACTACCTGTTCAAAGCCTTAGATTTTTACTTGTGATGAATATTCGATATTTAGGATTTAAGGGCTGATTTTTGTAATCTAGGCATGTAGCTACCGGCTAATGCACAACAAGAACGGAACAAGGTTCCTTTTTTGTTAACCCATCATCCGGATTATTATCACAATATCGATTCAAGTCCCCTCTCGTTTTGTACATTTTCTTTTGCCTTTCTTATCTTTTCTTCCTCGTTTGGCAAAATAATATCTGGTTTCCCTCAATGTTTAGAAACATCAACAAGTAAATGACTCTTCGCGACTTTACAGGGCATGGAAAGTCTAAATATCGCTTGCAACCGGAGCATTACTCATGTCAACTCAGTAAATATTACTAACAAATGCAGCATTACTCGTGTCAAATCAGCTTTTTAGCGGAGTCTTAATGAGGGGGCCAATATGAAAATAATTGCAAGAAGAGTGTGTTTAATTGTGGTTTCATCAAAATCCGGACTGAGATATTATTATCCTATTTAAATATGTTTATTTTAAAAAGTTGGAACACGTGATAACGGAATTGCACGTGCAAGGTGGGTCGTCTCGTGGGGTGGGGGGGTCAACCAGAAAGGTGTGGACCAAGATGAGTGGTTCAATGTGGGCCACGAGTTGTTATCACGTGAAGACGGCACGTGGTCCGAGGGTTGTGGACCCACCCGTTTTTTCTGTTATTTATCCTGCCATCTTTAATTGATGGTCCCTACCTAGCCCTAGGGTCTACTTTTTTTGGGGCTTTCCAGGCTGGCCCCACTGACACGCGTCGGTGACTAGCTGTTTTCTGGGACCTTTTAGTTAAATCAAAACTGACACGTGGATTCATTATTGATAACCTCAGTTGTTCCGTGTTGCGTTCTTATCCTAGAAGCAAACTTGAGATGAGGATACGATGCATCATCAGAATATATTTAATTACTTAAATATTTTATTTAGAAATTTAAGCTATTGTTAAAACATTCAACATACCCAATTAGTGCATTTGAATGAAATGGGAGTTGAATTTACATGAACTTGACCATGAAAATGATGGTGATTTTTCTGATAAACTTCTTTGCAATTTATAAGAATGGACGCCAAATATAGTCGTAACACATAATGATAGAAATGAAATTATATGGTAAATTGGTAATTGAAGTAAGAGACTGAGAGAGCTAGAAATTAAAAACATGTCGCATCAATTTTGCGAAAAAAAAATAATTATGTCGATCTAAGGAAATTTGTGGGTTGCAAATAGAGTATAAAGGAGGATGCATATAAGAGAAAACTTATAATAGTTGTTTGTATATTGGAGGTATCACGTTATCTGTACAAAACAACTCTATATGAAAATTGTAATACATACAAATTGATAGTGATACTAAATGAAAATACTAAGTATTACTGTTGTCAGTTGTCACTTGCTCGTTGTAGTTTATAAATTATACTAAGTATAAGGTTTTTTTTTTTGGGTTGTGTTGGGGGGGGGGGGGGGGAGGACTACATAGAAGTTAATGGGTGGGTGATGAGGATAAGGCCCAGGAGAAGCTGTGGATCGGATTGGGGTGTCGATTTAATAGGCCCAAGCTTAACTAAGGGCCAAGTCAACAGAAAAACAAAGGCCATATTGGGCCACTTAAGTTGCAGTTCTATATAACGAAGGAGTTAAGCTTTTCGCACTCCTTTGACAATCCTTATAAAATCCCATATCTGGAAACATTGTTCTACATTACTAATTGAAATTACATAAACGGACAAATTGAATTTAATTAAATTAAAATGTCTTTACACCCAATTTTGATGCTATTATCTTTAAATTTTAATGTATGATATAATTAATTTTTTTATAAACTCGAAATTGTTTTGAAATAATGAGGAAATAAATTACCTAATGATTTATTTTGCTTACGGAAAAATATATCTTGAATTTAATGAACTCAGTCTAGAAGATGCTTCAATTTAATTAAAACCCGGTTGTATCTTTTGTTCTATTTGTTAATTGTGATTAATGGAAGAGTTATAAATGTAACAAGTAGAATTTCATAAGAGTTCTCATGGGATGTTAGAAGCTCCACTCATAACTGACTTTCAGTTTCTTGGTAAATAAACAATATATACGATATTACTAGTACATGATTTATTGATTTTACTTATTTATTTATTTTGCCACTACCAACATATTATCGTAAGGTACTCAATTACTTGTGTACTTTAGCTTTCACCAGCTGTACTAGCATCAACAAACCTGATAGATATAAGCTAACAATCACAAAAATATTTGTTTGTAATTTGGTCTTTATTTATTTATTTATTATTTCTTTTTTACCTTTTTACTCATTTCACTCACACTCGAGTCTTCAACGTAGCTCATAAGTAACTTCTCCATTGTCCAATATGAATTCTACAACCACAGGCTTATAATACAAAACACCCACTAATTTTAATTGGTAGATTGTTTACTTTTTTTAAAAAAAAAATAATAATTCACTTTTAATTCTATTTTTCGAATGATTGTTAGATATAAATTTACATGAGACTGCATTTGATATCAAGACAGAGAAAATTCACGTGAGATATCAAGTTCGATTTAAAGAAAATTCATCACAATATGCAATCGGACAAGCCATGAAAATTGATTACATATCTTCTAAGTATAATATATGGCCTTTCCACTTGATACCAGCTAATTAACACAACGATCGGGCTCCTAATCTTGTATTAATTTTTAATATATTGTATAAATTGTAGATTAGGTAGTGCTAAGGTGTAATTACTTTGTCTCAAAGCACGCCAAATTAAGCTAGCCGCTCCAGTTTCTTCAAAAACATAAATATTTTTTTTAATTTTTAATTTTTTCCTGTTGTATATTGAGTAACTTGGAAGAAAATAAAATCCACAACATTTAAAATATTAAATGTCTGTGTCTATGGACTGTTCATACTATATATAGTTGCATGCATCTAATGACACTTTCACCGTATGCTTTAGTTATCATCTCCCATTATTATTTCTTCACATTCAAAAGTGAGAAAGAAAATGGTTGCAAAGAATCTCGTCTGTGCAATTATTCTGCTTCTCTTAGTGTCACTTGGGCAGGCAGAGGCAGCACTGAATGCACATTATTATGATCAAACGTGCCCGCAAGCCGAGAAAATCATTTTAGATGCTGTTCGTAATGCTTCAATGCATGACCCGAAAGTCCCAGCTCGCATCCTCAGGATGTTCTTTCACGATTGTTTCATAAGGGTATGATTGTTAATTAATTCTTCTCCTCTTTAAGTACTCCGAAAAATTAACGAGCCAAAAAATTAATTGAATGGCCTCTAATTTGCTATGGTTTCAAATGATGATATTATGGTATGAAACATAGGGATGTGATGCGTCGGTGTTGCTGGACTCGACTCCGCAAAACAAAGCTGAAAAGGATGGCCCTCCGAATATCTCAGTTCGATCATTTTATGTGATTGATGACGCAAAAGCTGAGCTTGAAAAGGCTTGCCCACACACAGTTTCTTGCGCCGATATAATCGCCATTGCAGCAAGGGATGTAGTAACCATGGTGATGCTCAATTTCTTAGCGTGCTGTATAATATATACATCACGTGCAAATTGCACTCAATATGCCCCAATAACATAGAAATTGCATAAGCTAGAATTCTGAGTGTTTTCTCATACACCTGACCTTACAAATTATGTAATCTTATTACTCAATCCACTTACCCGACCTTACTCGACACCGAGTTTCTTTTTATTTTTTTATTTTTTTTCGCCCTGTCTTTCTTGAATTATTATATATGATATATTATCTTGATTTATATCTTTTTATTTGTTTATTTTTGATAGTCTGGAGGACCTTATTGGAATGTTCTAAAAGGAAGGAAAGATGGAAGAGTGTCCAAAGCATCCGAAACAAGAAGCTTACCAGCACCAACGTTCAACGTGACACAACTCATTCAAAGTTTTGCACAAAGAGGCTTAGGAGTTCAAGATTTGGTTGCTTTATCAGGTGGCCACACTCTAGGGTTTTCACACTGCTCATCATTTGAAGCCAGGCTACGTAACTTCAGTTCACTGCTTGACATTGACCCATCTATGGATCTTGACTTCGCCGAAAAGCTTAGAAGCAAATGCCCAAAACCAAACAAAGATCGCAATGCTGGACAGTTCTTGGACTCTACATCGTCCGCTTTTGATAACAACTATTACAAACAACTTACGGTAGGTAAGGGCGTGTTTGGATCAGATCAATCTCTGTTTGGCGATTTCAGGACCAAGTGGATTGTTGAATCGTTTGCCATAGACCAGGGTTTGTTCTTCAAAGAGTTCGTGAATTCTATGGTGAAGCTTGGAAATGTGAGTATTATTGAAAATGGAGAAGTGAGACTCAAATGCGGAGTGGTTAATTAATTATAATTAAGCCTGAGAGAGAGATGAGAGAGCGGTAATAAGACACTTTTTTTTTTCCTCCCCTTATTTTTTTATTGAGTATTGCTGAATTGCTGTAATGCAAAATCGATGTCGATCATGTAATTGATTATTATCCAGAATTGAGCAATATAAAGTACCATAAATTGACAGATTGTAAAACAATTTGTGCGAATTTGTGTCACATGCCAACATGGTAACACCAGTGTTTTTAAAGTGCGTGGTAATACAGAGTCCATACATAAAGTCACTACTGTTGGGCAAAGGCAGCGGCACACAGCATCTGCACGAAACATAAACTGCAGAAACTTTCTTTAAAGACTATCATTTAAAGAGGGAAATTCGAGGTTGTTCTACTTGATTCGCTGTTGACTGTTTAGTTGCAAAATTCAACTCCACCCCACTGCAACTTGTCAGAGGTTATGTTATCAGTCGCTCAAAAACTCAGATTCATATTCACACCACCAAAATAAAGTTCTAGCAAGCTGAGTTATGGATGGTAGTTAACAAGCCGAGCCTGCTTGACTTGAATAACGACTTGTCCTCAAGCAAAAACTACATCTGAACGGAAGATGTATTTGACACCCTTTATAACATTCCGGGCTTCATGCAACATACACTTGTCACCATGAATGTGTATGAGAGCCATTCCTTCAATAGGAGCTACCTACAGTATTCAAATTGCACAAATAGGCAAAATTGAAAATGCAACTTTATTACATAAGGCTAATGCAAATGGGAAAGACAAGATTAAATGGTTGTGCTTGTATGAAAAATAAATGATGAGGAGCAGGGGAAAAGGGAAACACATTCACCTCGGCCACAAGTTTATTCCTTGAACCATAGAAGACAGTCTCTCCTCCAACAAGAGGCTCCGGGGACGAATCATTATGGATACTCAAATCATTTTTAGCCTTGGCTTTTAAACCACCACTCAAATATATTAACAAAGTATAATGGGTGCGCTTTCCATCCCCAAGGTTAACACTTTCATCAATATGTTGTCCAAATCGTTGACCTACCTTGTACCTGGAATATAGAAAAAACAACATATACTGAATATTAAAAGAAATCAAGGTTGGTGACTTCATGGGTTACATGGGCAGCTTATAATGGAGAATTCTCTTTGACAAAGGGGTCTCTTAGTATAAAGTCTAAAACATTCCTTTCTAGGCCAATCAAGATTACCCCTAACTCTAAGATTACAAACTTGATCTGCACCGTTTGGAGGTATGGAAATGATTAGCACACTAGCTAAGCAAGTTCCTTATACTAGGGATCCATATGAAAATTTGAGATCGAATTACAAGGAAGAAATTCAATGAACCTGTAGAATCTGATATTTGGATTCAAGCCGACAGCAAGCTTCCCCCGAATTTTAATATCAGTAAATAATTTGCTAAGTCCAGACTCCCATACCGTCTCGGCAAGAACAGGATCATTCACAGAAATTCGATCATTATCTCTATAAGCTTCACCTTTTAATGGGCCAAGGCTCCCTTGGTGAACAAAACCCATTGCTTCAGCAGCTTTAACAAATCCCTTTGATTCAGCAGATGTAAAGAAATTTTGCACCTTAATAACATAAACAAAGAACTATGAGAACAGGAAAATTCAAAAGAAGACATTCTCAATGTAATATAAATTAGCCATATATCCAGGAAAACCTTTTGTGCCTACATAAAGATCTTAATCTAAAGAGCAGATTCCACATCATTCACCATTCAACAAGTCAATTTCCTTGCCGTTCACTTCTCCAAGGACCATTTTTAACTTTGATCCTCCGAATTAATGCTTGAAATCCATACTAAAAATTCTTTCCGCTATCTCAATCTCCATATAATTTGTTTTCTCCACACGTTCCCTGCTTCTTGTTAGTAAACTCGACCGAATTCCCTATCTCATCCCTGATTGATCACCTATGTGTTCACAATTCATTAACTGATTTTCTACCCTTTCTTTCCTCACCACCAACCATCTCCATATTGCAACTGAAATCCCTCTGTTATTTTTCCAGGTCAATCAATATCCTATCGCAAAGGACCAGAGCATGCATGTCCACCCCACTCGTCCGCAAAATGAAGCAAAAAGGACCAAGCTCCAAATTATATTGAAGCTTGAGCTCCAGCTCAAAGCTAACTCTATGGATTACAAAATTACAGGCCTCATTTCATATTACATCTTAATTACTAAGTGACGAATAATATAAAATTTTGACCTCCCCACATTCTTACGCCTACACATACAGCAAAGTTAAGAACTCACCATACAAAGACTAGATTTCTTAATCAAAGAGTAACGTCACTGGTACAAAATGAAAATTCATTAACAAGATTCTAAGAAAACTATCCCTGCTACAGAATAACGCGAACCCAAATGGACATTTGCCTCAGAAATTAAACTTTTCAACAGAGGATTCACCGCAGCACGTAGAATTTGAAAAATGGAATCGGAATCTTACAGTGAAGAGATCTGTGTCTTTGAGGCGAGAAACCCGAAGGTCTTGTTTGGGTTTAATGATTGGCCACTTTGATGTTGTTGTTGTCGACTTCTTGGCGTCAGCTTCTCTTCTTCTTTCGCCCATTTTTCTCTTCGTTGTTCCTCTTCCTGCCTCTGCCATACAACACCACTTTCGATTTTCTGTCTAATTCCGATTCCCCTAAATATAGAATTGTCCAGCCCAAGCTCCAAGCCCAAGCCTAGGCCCAAGCCCACTTTTAATCATTTCAATAGAAATCACTCAAGAGAAAATTATAACCAACCGCCCCCAAACAGTCAATCTACTGTTTGTTCTAACCACTGTGAGGGCATCCTTGTCTTTGCGTGTATATTTTTTATTAGAGTTATTATCATTTTACCACATAATATTTTCTCCCATAACATTTTATTATTAAAAATTTCTGACAGTTACTTTTTCCTATTTAATATTCAGTTTTTATCATTCTATCAATAAATTGTTAAAGTTAATATAACTTTTAACAAAAATTATAGTAAAAATCTATTTTGGTTGTAAACTATTGTAGTGTAATTTAACTCTCTAAATTCAAAAAATACAAAATTAATTATATAAAAATAAATAAATATTGTTATTAATTAATTATTTTTATATATTTTAAATAATTAATTGATAAAATTACAAATATTATACATTGTGAAATGCCTAAAATACTACACATGTTGAAATTCTTGAACGATCTCTGTAATAGCAGTAATTTATTAATGAAGTTAACGGTTTGGTAGTAAAATAATAAAAATCAAAACTTTAAGTGGTAAAAAATAAATTATCAAAAATTTTTTACAAAAGATAATAACTCAAAACATTAGGTGATAAATTATAACATCTTTTTATTATAAATTTTTTTTCTCTTTGATTTTTTTTAGGTGTAAGGATATTCCCACCTTATTATTTTTTTGTAAATCCACTCCACTTCTAAAAAATAATTCTAATAAGTTCATATTATTTTAAAATATACAGGTTAGCAAAAATATTTGAACAATTAATCAAACAAGTCCTTCTAATAATATTTTTGACTTAAGTATCTTTGACCACTAAGGTTGCATTAAGATAAATTTTAGGGGGATTGCCATTTTCTCCCCTATAGTAATCAACATATACCATTTACCCCCTTACTGTTTTTATAATGGCCGAAATCCCCACTGACAGTATAAGTTTACAATACTACCCTTATTTTCAACTACTCTTTTATTTACATTTATTATAAATTAAATAAATTATATGAATAGAAACTAAATAAAAAATTAAGTATTAAAAACAAGAAATATATGTTTTGATGTGAGCAAAAAAATTAATAATAATTTTTTTTGTAATTATTTATTTTGTGAATATTTTCTTATAATAAACATAGTGTAATATTTTAAAATTAAATGTAAAAAGTATCGGCAAAATATTTTATTATTTATCTTATAATAAATTTTTATTTTTCATTCAAATTTTCTTATAATAGTTTTTTTTATCATTTTATAATAATTTTCTTATATATTTATTATAAGAAAAATTTCACAAAATAAATAAGTACAAGAAAAAAATTTCATTATTAATTTTTTTGCTCATATCAAAACATATATTTCTTATTTTTAATGCTTAATTTTTTATTTAGTTTCTATTCATGTGATTTATTTAATTTATAATAAATACAAATAAAACAGTAGTTGAAAATAAAGGTAATATTGTAAACTTATGCTATTAGCGGGGTTTTTGGCCATTAAAAAAAATAGAGGAGAAAATAATATTTGTTAATTACTGTAAGAGGGAAATTGACAATCTCCCTAAATTTTATTTGACTATCTTATCTTAATAATATAAAATATCAAATTGCCGTAAGAAACAGGTGCTCTTATGACTAATAGTCTAGGTAGTAAATCTTTCTTCCGTATTTGCATTTTTTTAAAATAATGTAAGGAACATGTGGTCTTTGCTTCCGTTTTACGTAACTGTTATATTATTGTCATGTACAAGATTTTTTTAACATGCAACATTAATATTTTTAATATTATAGAGAATGTAAAAGAATAAAGAATTTGTTCACGTGGACGTTACCAGTCAAATTATTATAAAATTCTATTATCGTTTTAAGTCTTTTTTGAAGTTGTCAACACTATTATCTAATAAAGCTTTTTCTTAATTTCGACCCACTTGTGATGTGATTGAAGATAATGATATATTACTGAAAATAAACAGCAAAATCTAGTAATTTTTTTTTCAGATTTTTTAGTTTTAATTATGTGATTACTATTAGTTTATTGGACTTAGCTATCTTGCAACAGTTGTAAGGTACCATTATATTTTGTCTTTTCTTGATCTCAGTCCTCAACCTTTGGATTTAGTGAAAATGTAGTTTTAAAGGTAGAGATTTATCCATTTGAATATTAACATTACACTTATTGGTGTTTATTAAAACTATAAACAAGTTAAAGAGTTGAAATTTTTAGCACATAAGTTCAAATTTTTTTTCAATTTATATTGTTTAATTAGTCATATGCTTATTATTATATTTTTAATATTGTATATTTATTTAAAAGAATAAAATTTTAATATTATTTATTTCATTAAAAATAAATATTATTTATTCCATTTTATTTAATATTATTTAGTCATATGCTTATTATTATATTTATTCTTTCAAAAAATTAAATAACATAAAATAAAATAAAATAATCAGTAGAGAGCCTTAAAAATATATATTATTTGTAATATTTTTACTTTTCTTTTATTTAATATTATTTAATCATAGGCTTATAATTATATTTATTCTTTAAAAAACTAAATAATATTAAAAAAATAATAGTGTCTTAAAAATAATATCATTTTTAATATTATTTATTTAATTTAATATTATTTAGTCATAAGCTTATTATTATATTTATTCTTTTTAAAAAGATAAATAATTTTAAATAAAATAAAATTATCTTTTAGAAAGTCACCAACCAAAGCACATAAACTTATAAATAAATGTAAAAAAATAAAATAAAAATAAAATTACATTTTAAAAGATTACTAGTTAAAGTACATAAATTTATAAATAAAAAAGAAAATAAGAGGTTAAATGAAATTTAAGAACACATAAAACAAAAATTGGTGTCACTTGCAACTGTTGCATGATAGCTGGACCCTAGTTTTATTTGAGAGGGGGCTTTTGAAGGGTTTCAAAAATTAGTTGAGTTTGTCGTATTGTTGTTGTTGGTGCATTGGCTGAATGCTAGATATTGCGTCGTTTCATTTGCCATCTAAATGGCCCCCACTACTTTCTTCGACACGTGTTTGGCACGTGATAACATGATCCCATGATCCGGTCCAAGTCCTATACGACGTGCTCTTTTGGTCATAGCTGAAAATCACTGACTCGACGATAAATAGCTTCGAGGATTAATAAACAAAATAATAATCACATTCTAAATAGTAAAAATATTGTCATGTGATTTTGTAGTAATGCACTGTAAAATCCTCTTTTTTTTTTTTCCATTTTTTGCCCTTTAATTTAAGAAATGTTTTAATTACCAATAACTATTTGATTGGATTAGTAAGTTATATTAGACTATGAGACGTTAGATTAAAATTATATTAATGATAAATTGATGGAAAATAATCACAAATATCTATAATTTTATCTTTCATACAAATATCATAAATTTTTAAAATGTACAACGAATGAAAGAAAATGTTAAAAATATTTTTAAATGATTTTTTATTCACGATCTTCTCTCTCTCTCTCTCTTCATTTTGATGCTTAATTTTATATTCTTTTTAAAATTATATACAAGTTATAATGAATTTTCAAATGATGGAGGAAATTGAATACAAGGATAACAATTTAGTGGGAAAACATCATTAGCATCTCTAGGCATGAGAGCTCTTACCAAGTTTTGAAAACTCTCTAAACTTAAAATTCTCTAGAATGATAAACTATCATTTGACAGAACAAAAATTAATGTCATAAAAGAAAATTGGGGTAGTCAAAATATGTGACTACCAAATTATTTAGCAGTTAATAACTATTTTAAACAATATATACATCATTAAAATTATTTGGTCGGTATGTTAATGATAACTGTTGTTTATTCATTCTCATTGTGGTGTTATCTATTCAATTCTCATATATCAGACTTCTATTACCCATCCCTCTTATTTTTTATGTCTATTCTGATGAATCTTCCAAACTATTTTATGTTTTTGATGAAAATTTCTTTTTCTTTTGTGTTGAAAATTTTCATATTTGGTATTAAATAGGTATCCATAGGGATGACAATGAGTACCACATACTGTGGTGCTATTATCAAACCCAAACTTATACAAAAGTTAAATTACCAAACTCACCTGCAAACCGTTGTGTGTTTTAATTTTTTAAGAAAAGTGGCAAACTACAGGTTTTGAAAATTACTAAACTTGCAATGATACCCGACATATTTTTTCTGGGTTCCACATTTTAAATTACAAATGTTAAAAGATACTTTTAATGAAACCTAAAAATTTAAATTATGTAACTCAGCATGTAAATTTATAGTAATAACCTAAAATTTCACATGAAGTACTTAATTCTAAATTTAATCAATGTAAATAGAAATTAAAATTTTAACACCGATCCCAAAAAAAAATGTCCAATACTAATTCTCAAATTTAAGTATGAAATTCACAAGTCCAACAAACTGCAAAAGTGCTTTCAATTAAAAAAAAAAAGAATAAAAACTAGTATCCAAATGTAGTAACAAAATTTTGCAAAAGTATCACACTATACCAAAACAATTATCATCTTATATTCTCATTCAATACATGCCTCACAAGTTAAAGATCTTCAATTCATTCACCACCATTAACACCCATCCAACATGACTCCTACAATAATGATTTAAGATTAATATTTTCTAACACTAATTGAAAGAACAACTTTATAATAATATATAATAATCCATAATTATATAATAGTTATAAGAAGTATACAATAATCCATAATTATATAATGAAATTAATTTGAATATAATGATTATAACAAGTATCAAAATTATTAAATTTAAAAAAAAATAATTAAAAAAAAGTGTATGAGCGTCCGCCGAATATTTGGCATATACCAAACTGCCTGCAGTCCAGTGGAAGTTCTAATTTATAATATTAGATCTACTTATAACTCGTAAAATTACTCACAGCGAACAAATTTTGACAAACGGATTTAAATAGATTAACGTGTACCATTGCCATCCCAAGATATCGATTCTCCTAATTTGTCTTTCATGTATAAAGTAAGTTTAAAAGGAAAAAAAGGTGAAAAATGGCGATCTTTTTTTTTTTTTTTAGACTGATTAATCATCAGATTACTGCATTACACAGATATTTACAACAACTGCTTATTGTAGCAGAGGTATTACACTGATATTTACAATCAGATATACATGATTGGGACTTACATTATTACAATAAATTCTATAAAGTACATGCCCAATACAAATCATCAGATCTACATCCAATAAATGGATCCCAAAAGATAAAGACTTTGAAAAAGAAAAAAAAACACAGACATCAAATGCCAAGCAGAGTGGTCCCTGTAACCACCTAATAAAAATACTCAGTTACAATTAATAATTGTTATTTTTTTGGCCAATCATTTACCCTTCTTCATCTACCACACACACGTTGGCTACCAAACTTCTAAATTCTAATCTTATGATATTGTTTTTAATTCTATCTTCAATTAATCATAATATTATTTTCTTTCACGCAGACTATAAGAATTTCAATTTCCCAATTATTTTAAGGTAGATTCAGTATAATCATATATTTTGGACTAAAACATCCAAATGATAAAGATCATAATTCTTGATCCACGCATCTTAATTGTAAATATTAGTAATATTTTAGTTTGATGCGAACAGAATTTTAATTATAAAATTATAATATAATGTTAAAAAAAGCAACTACAAAATTAATAGGGAGAAAAACAAAGAAACGGCAATCGCTCTCCCAAAAGAAAGAAGGGTGGGGCACGTGGCAGATTCATTATCACAGCCCATTCGTCGAGGTGACTGTCGCGCATATGTTACGTTGGCATCCATCTATTGGTTGATCACGCACATCATCGTACGATGAAGCTGACGAAAATGCATATATTTATTACCATTTTTTATTAATATTTTAATGCGTCTTTTTGCACTTACGTGGCACATTTCGGAGACTTAGAAAAGCATCAGGTGGTCCTTTGTTTCTACCTTCTCTCTCTTCTTTAACCTTTTCTTAGTTTTACCAAAACAAACTATGCAAACGACTTCTGAATCTATCTCTTTCTTTCCTTCAATTTGAATATTTATTTATTTTTGGGGGGTTTTTTTTTTTTTACTCATTATGCTTTTCGTTTCTTTTCTGTGGGGCAATACCTTGAAAGGGAAAGACAATGAAGATGTTGTTGAACACAAAATGATCAATAATGCCCCAAACAAAATATCATGCCTGTGGTCTGTGTGTAAAGAAAGTGATACATCAACAAGAGATCCTCAGCGTCTCATTTCTTAGGGTTTCTTTCTTTTTGCCTCTCCATTTTTGTAGAATTTTCTGTTTGGTTTCTGGTTTGAAATTTTTTTATCTAGAAAAATTTCTGCACGAAAATCTGTTTTCCGGGTACTTCCCAAATACTGGTGAGATATTTTACTTTTATTTTTATTATTTTTTTTTGGGTTTAGGGTTTCGTTGTAACTTATAAATCAGTTGAAAAAATTGATGAGGAAATATTATGTTATAGGCCATGGTGAGGGGAAAAATTCAGATGAAGAAAATAGAGAATGATACAAGCCGGCAAGTGACATTTTCAAAGCGTCGAAATGGGATGTTGAAGAAGGCTTACGAGCTTTCGGTTCTTTGCGATGCTGAAGTTGCTGTTATTATCTTCTCACAGAAAGGAAGGCTCTATGAGTTTTCAAGTTCTGAGTATGTTTTTTTTTTTCCTCCATAATTTTTTTATTAATGATTTTTTTTAAATAATTGTTTTTAAAAATAGTTTTGTTGCATCGTAATGTGCATCAAACGATTATTATGTTGGTATGTATATGTGTATATATTGGTTCTGATATGTACATGAAAGCGTGTTTTAGCAACCAAGTATGGGTACTTGAACTCGCACTTGTACTTGATTCTTAATTGCTTTTGCTTGTCTCGTTTAGTGTCTTCCTTTTGGTATGCTAATTGACTGATTTAGTGTTATTTCATTTGTACTATGAAGATTCTGTGAAAAAAATCTTTGAAGATTCTTTTTGTACTTCTCTCATGGATTTTGCTCTTCCCATTCCACTCTCTTTATTCATTATTGTTGGTTCATTGAATGAATCACGATCAAAGTATTTAGTTTTGGTTCATTATTACGTCCTGCAGACCAAATTTAGGGCTCCAATGCTCTTCAAGTACTTGTTGTTTCTTAGGCCAAGTCATCTAGGGTTTGCAAAAGCTTCCTGAAAAATGGATGTGACCACAATTTGTACTAATGGTTTTAGCACCTTGATTTCCAACCAAAAAGTTTAAATTACATGTCACATATAAATTGCAGAAATATTCTTTTAGCATTCAATATATACGAGTTGGAATTTCACACTAAGCTTTCTTTTCTCATTTGCTCATATAGTTATATTTTGGCAAGCCAGTTTTGCAACTGGTATCTTTAACAAGTTAAAAGTTCTTATTGCATTATTGAGTAGTATTAAATGGATTCATGACTAAAAACTACATGCTGTTTTCTGTGACTTCTGTGCATGGTGTACTTTGCATGTGGTTAATGAGATCATTTGTGTTGCATATCGCTCTCAAAACATTAGTAAATAATTGTATTTGAGAGTAGATCTCACCTTTATTAATGCAAATATTTGGTTGACCTGTAGGCTTAATGATCATAATCATAGTGTAGTGTATTGGAGGATATACCCTTGTTGCTTGTATGAACCTTCAAGTTAAATCCTAGAATATGAATTGAATTTTATAATAGCTTCTTGCATGGACCTTTATATATTTGATTGTAACATTTTCTAATGGTTGCTTAATTTTCTCCTCACCAATTGACACCTGCATTTTATGTATTATAATCACTCCCATGGCATAAATAATTCAAAATCTCATCAGTTCCGTAGAATCATAGTTGTGTCTAAATAATGAATCTAAAACTTGGTAAATTATGATTTGAAATAGGAACTATGGTACTGCTTTGGCAAGATATCCAATTCAAGGTTTTAAAATGTTTTAGGAATAACTACTGCTGATTCTAGCCTAAAATTGGTTTGCAAACCACTTAGTGGCCCTGTGAACAGTGTCCCTCACCTTTAACAATAAGGGTGAGAGTTTGAGTACTCGTACGGGCCTTAACATCTTCCTTTGTAAAATTGAGGCAGATCTCATTGTTTTTGACATACAATTTCCATCTATGCTTGCATGGATTTAAAATACCAATACCTCAATAATTATAATATCAGTAGATATAATATGTACTACCTGAATCAAAAAAAGAAAAAAGTCTATATTGGTTTTAAGTTTGGTTGGTGGATTGTAAAGGTTCTTTACGATCAGCTTAGTTTATTTATGATTGGTAAGAACTTAAGTGAGTTAGAATTTATAGAAAATTGGTACTAACTTGATTGTACGGATATTCTGCGTAACAGTATGCATATAGATAGATAGTGTTCCAAGAAGTTGATGGCTGGTTTTTGGTGAAATAGAAATTCGTATTAGAGATTTTCTTTTCTTCTTCCTCTATTTTCTTTACTTCAATCTGTTAATGGTTTGAAACCTAGGTCTAGTAGCCATAAATTTTAAGCTTTATTGCAAGAATTTGCAGTATATTAATATCTAATTGTCACAATTTAAGTCTTAATCCAAGTTTTGGTGGATCCAATCTTTTTCTACTCTTCAACTTTCTAAGCCTTTGCTTTCATCACATATCGAACACACTATGTAACTTATTACTTTGTACCATAAAGCATTCTTATTAATTATATTTGATATTTTAAAGTGTCTACGCCCCGTATGAGATAGAGGTTGGACAGTTTCAAAGCTATAGCAGTAAACTATTTGGTAAACTTACTGTAATTTAGAAGATAAGTTGATTTGATTTTATATTTGTATGATGAAAAATCTATTATATCTTTACTAATTTTGTCAAAATTATTATTTAAAAATTATATTTATTACATATTATTAATTTTTACTTAATAATTACAGCTTTTTTCTACAACAGCTGTAAATTAAAGGATACAATACCTCAATACGAAACAAGCATCTAGTCTCCTTAAATAGCACAAATTTTGTTTATTTAAGGATGTCTCTTGAATGTTAAAAACATTAATCATTTCTAAGCTGGCAAAAGATTGAAATAAAGTTTTAACTTTAGTTGAGTAAGATATGTGTAAGATATGCAAACCGGAAAATTTATTATCAAGGCAACAATAAGCTAGCTCATTTTTTTTTTAACATTTTAGATAACATCAGTTGTTTGTTTTGCTTAAGCTCAATGCAGTTGCGGATAATACCTTTTAGGGAGCTCAATAGCAAGTATAGAATGATTAGATATTAGAGGTGTAGAGACTCTCGTATCCTTATCCTCTGCTAAATGCTCTTGTAGCCTTCACTAGACTTGATGTTTTACTGGACTGAGGTTATTAGTTTCTGTTACAATCATTGAAGGGCAAAATTTAAAATCAATTGTTAATATCATCTTTGACCAAAATCTAAAATGAGTCCAGTAAATTTCTATGTAAAAATTAAAGTAATGATTGTGTTTCAGCATGAGACTTCTGCATAACAACAGCCAGCTCTACATCACTGGAAAAGCAGACAATGTTATAGTGATTATGAAGGAAATTTATTATCATTTAGATCATATCAAAACCAAGAAGCATATGAAGTATGTTTTATTTTACTAACATATAATCAAAGAACAAATGAGTTTGCATTGTTTTAATTATTAAAAATGGTGAGACGTATTGATCCATCCTTTGTTTTGGATGCTTCAGAATGCAAAAGACGTTAGAACGATACTATAGATACACAGAAGAAAGGCAAATTGACAGGAATGGAATGGAGCGATACATGCAGGTTAGACCTCTATATTTGAATTTAATTACTTTTGAAATCTCCTTAGGCAAAAGGCAGTATTTAAAGACTTGAAGAACACTCAAAATGTTGTGGACATCATTGTGAGTTATCCTATGTGTTGGCACACTGAAAATGCTTTCTCTTGTTGGTCAAAATTGTGTGAAAATATATACACGCACACATAGGCACTTGGTGCATGTTCGGAATTGTGCTGAATTCTCAAATAATCATTTATTTGGTAATGTATTCTTATTTTGTTTAATACTTATTTCAATGATTGCTTGTATATTGGGTCTAAAAGAACTAGTCAAATCAAATTATATTTGATAAAAATAATTTAACAACTCAAACAATTATATGAGTAAATACTCATATAATTGATTATTTGGAAATTCATCACAACATCCAACATGCACTTGGGTGATGTATGATAGGTGGTGAGGAGAAGCGAGAGGAAAGTAATCCAAATTCTTTTTCCTTTCCTGTGTAGTTGTCCTTCTTTAGCTGGAATTTGATTTCCACTAGAACTCTAATTACATTAAAATTAAAAATTGAATTCTTTGTGAGGAATTCAAATTCTTCCCTAACGGAAACCAAATCTTCCAAATTTATTCCTTCTAATTTTTATTATTTTACTTAAAATTTCCAAAAAAATGGATTCCTAAGCCAATCAAGTCGCTCTTTTTGTGACATTGTAAGCACCAATAGATTTAAAGTTTGACGATCTACATAATGGAGCCATCATGGCTGACGAAGAAGGAAGAAGTTCTCATTTTAGCCACACACAAGGGTGAAATTTTAAATGATTATCCCAAAGTCAATATTAGTTATTTGTTGGAAATTTTAGGTTGGCAATATAAATCGACAAATTTAGAACATGTTAAAGAGTCTTCATCTCAGTCACGCTCCAACAACCAGAGTTAACAACTTTTTCTAGTTTTCTGTTTTTTATTTTAAAACTTATTTAAAATATTTTGGTTCTTTTTTTTTTGATATTTTAGATTATTCTATTATGAGTATGAAATAAATTAAATTTTTTATTTAATTATTAGCTACTAACAGATGAAAACTATATATACTAAATTTTTTTATACACTTTTTAGTCTTTATTCATTAAAAATATTATTGTAATAGCTTTTTGAGGAAAGTGGATGAGTAGATAGACTTTCTTATAGTTCAGTGCAAAATATTAGAAAAAAAAAGAGTAAGTTTTAATACTCAAATAAATAATTGAAATTTTGTAGAAAATAACTTGAAGGAAATTTGGTCCAATTAAAATATTTGTGATTTCTTTCCCCCTAAAAATTTGAACACAAATCAAATAATGAAATTGAATTCTATGCTTCTGTCCTTTTTTTTCTCTCTCTTCTTCTTCCTCTTTTGTTTGCTTTGTTTTCATTTCTTCAAACTAAACACCACTTTAGTGCTTTAACTTTTTTAAAATGCATTTTTTCTTTTTTGCAATGTATTTAGTAGAAAGACAATTGCAAATGTATGTAGGAAAATAAATTAATCCAAGTTCTTGAAACTAAATACATTGAAGCTAACCTTTTAGTTGCGAAAGAAGTTAGCAGTTAATATATATATATATATATATACACACACTTCAAATAAATACTTTAAGCAAAACTGAAAAAAAGAAATATACTGGTTTTTTCAGCAAAACAAATTAGAATTGGCTATATTTGTGATGTTAAAATCAAGATAATTAGTACCTCTGTACTAAGCCCATAATTAGGCCACAAAGGTGCAGTACATATTATTATTTTGTTACCTTTAATTACAAAACTAATGCTCTGTTTGGTATTATGGTGTTGTGACATTAAATAGAGCCATACTTGTGAAATTAAAGTTCAAACTAGAAAATCAAAGCTCAAACTAGAAAATGAAAGTTGATAGGTGTTTGATAAATATCATTATGTGTCAAGTGATATATTTTATATCAAGTAATATATTAATTGATACTTCTAATTTAGTATATGACATCATTGATGTATATGATCTATTTACAATATTATTTAATTGTAATTTAATTTGAAAATGAAAAAGGCCACTATTATTAGTAAGGCCACTACTGTTATTAAGGACCGTACTTTAAGAAACAAAAGATGAAGTATATAACTATATGAAATATTTATAAGGATTGGTAGGACTACAAATCCACAAAATAAGGATGAGAAGTCCCAATCTAAACAAAACACTTAAAAAACTGTAAAGATAAAAAAATATCCCCAAAACCAAAAACACTAGCTCACTAAGAATGCATCCCTCTTAAGATACAGAAGCTTCCTAATTAAGTAGAATAAAAAAGAAAGAGATGTCTTTGAATCAGTAGTAATAGATGCCTCGAGGAAAGCCCATAACTTTACTTTGTCCCATAAGTGTGAAGGATCTTCCCAACTTTGTTATTAAAGATTCTTTGGTTTCTTTCATTCCACAACCTAAAAAATAAAAGATTAAATATATAACTAACAATGACATTATTAGTGTCCAAAAATCTATGAAGACACCATACGATCAACTTGATGACTCTACTATAATTCATTGTCTAATAATGGTGAGTTATATGTCACAATTTTATCATTTGGTAGAGCATATTTTGATCTACCAAATGATAACCACTATTAGACGACGATAATAAAGTGTGGATGCAATTTTTGGATTGCACGTAACTCTTTCTTTGTCATGTTTGGTCGCTATTGTTGGTGATTATGGCAATCATAGCTTTAATTTTTACTAATATTAATTCGTATTATTGTTTTGTATAGTATTATAGTTTTTAAACAAATAATAAAACTTTCATGACATATTCGACAAATTTGAAATCTGAAAAAACTTGAATTAGTATGAATTCTTAATAGAGTTGAATATTTTAATATGAATGACATGTTTATTTTTTATCTGAATCTCTAAAATAAGTATAAATTGTTTTTTTTTCAACTTAAAATCTGAAAATCAGTACTTCTATATTTGGCCCTTATAAATTTTGAATGTTAAATAAAATAGTAAATATATCAAAGAACACAAAAAAGATAGTATTTTATTATAACATGAATCATTTTCAAGCTAATAAAACCCCTTAATATTCTAAACCAGAACATGTTAATCAATTTAATGGTGGTTCATGATGTTTTATATGAAAAATGCTCATAAAAATAGTGAAGATAAATAATAATATTTTGAAGAAAATAAAAAGATAGAAATAATAATAATCTACTACTATATTAACACAAGTCATAGAGATAAATGATATAGCTAATTAATAAGTTTTATTTAAGTAAGAATGAAAGTAAATTAATAAGATAGGGATATTTTTAGAAAATATCTATTGATGATGTCATTCAGACTTATTAGATTAAGAAAAAAGTTCAAAAGATTACCTTAATAATTTAATGACTGAAAATTTTCTTAAAGTTGAAAAAATAAATAGACTTATTGAAATTCAATCATTAAGTTAAAAAAAAAAAAGAACAGCCCCTTAATAAGAGTAATAAAGGTATTTCATCAAATATATGTGGAGTAAAATTATCTTAGATTCCAAAGTAGAATCATTAACAAAGACTCTTAACAAATTTGATTGAAAGTACAACTACCAAACACCAATACGAAATGAAACCTAAGTCACTTAATCAACACTGTATATTAACATGTAATTAAATTTGAAGTAAAATTAACTTAGATTCCAAAATAAAATTATAACCAAAAGATTTTACCAACTTTGCATTGAAATACAACTACCAAACAGCAATATCAAATAAAACCCCAGTCACTTATCAATATTGCATATAATATGTGATTACGTTTTGAATGCATATCAAAATGTGTTATGTGGTGATGATTACAGTAGCTGTATAATATGTTGGGAGTGACACAAGGACATATGAAAAAAACTGTTGTACTTTTGTTTAATTTTAAGAATACAACAAATAATGTGTCTGTTCATATTTACTTAGCAATTAATATTCGTACATTTGATAGCTAATGATTCTATTCCACAACATATGTATTAGAAGCCATGACCTCACAGTGCCAAATACTTCCAGATACTGGCATGGTTGCATGATGGTGGTAGTTTCGATGGTTTATTTATTCTTGATGATTATCAGACAAGGTTTTTAATATTTAGACACTTTCTATTTACATGCAGTCAGGCAAAAATGACTACTCTGCTCATTTGCATGTGCCTAAAATGAGATCTGAGAATGAAAGAGAGAGAGAGAGATTGACTTATGTTTAAATTCATTCGAAGATTCAAATAGATATAGAAAAGAACATTCTGGTAATATAGTTTTGCAAATCATGATTTAACATACTCCATTTTGTTAGACAGGAAAATACAGAAGTTTATTGGCGTGTGTTGTGCAAGAAAAGTGCAGAAACTTCTAATCTTATTTTTTCATTGTTTTGTGGCTTCAACATCGTGGAATAGGTTTTGCAAAGAAGCCAAAATGTTGTGGGTCATCCCTAGTTCCTATGATTGTCTTATGGAGAATTTCTTTGTTTTTGATAAAGAAATAAAGGCTAAATCTCTTTGAAAAAGCACAGTGGCAGCACTGTTTTGGGTGATATGGCAGGAAAGAAACATCTGTATTTTTGAAGGGAAATGCGTGATTATATTGAAGAATTATGGTATACAGTCCATCCAATTACTTTGCTTTGGGCTTCAATAACTAAGGAGTTTCAGGATTTATCTTTTTTCTTCATTCATCTAAATTGGGAGGGGTTTTATGATGGGGTTTTAAAGTTGGAACAGCATTATATAGGGGTGATTGGAAGTACTTATGTGTAGCACTAAAAACTTATCTCTTTTGCTTGCTTAGTGGACACCACTAATGCACTTTTGAGTTCATAAGAGAAAGGAAATAAAAGCTAATACAAAACTGTCGCTCACAGCTTGTTTGATTATTACACTAATTTATAGATAATTTACTTTTTACATCATGTGTAGTGATTTTCTTACAATACTTATATTCCACATGCAGCAATTGAAGCATGAAATAGCGAATATGATTGAGAAGATCGAGCATATTGAAGTTTCTCAACGGTTCTTAACTAAACTGATACTTTTCTCAATTATATTAAACGGCACATTAATATTTTTTATGTAAGTGTTTCTGAAGTTATTTAATTTTTGAGCCACAGGAAGCTTTTAGGACAGGACCTGGGTTCATGTACCAATGAGGAACTCCAAGAGCTTGATGACCAGCTAGAACGAAGCTTGCGCAGCATCCGAGCAAGAAAGGCATGCAACAACCTAGCTAATTATTACTTTTGAGTGTCCAAATAATAAGAAAGAGGTGATTGAGAATTAACAATACTGCATTGGCCTATATTTTTCAGGCTCAGCTGTTCAATGAGCAGATGGGGCAACTTAAAGAAAAGGTAAAAAATGTGAACATGAATGCTTAGCCATTATGGTGTTTGGGTTGTTCCCGAAAAATTCGGGCGAAATTTCGAATCTTTTTATCAAATGCACAGTACCTGTTTAGGTTGCAACTGTTAAGCACTTTTCCCCCTGGTTTTTGTAATGCAGGAGAGACTTTTGCTGGAAGACAATGCCAGGTTATGTATAAAGGTGAACGTTTCATCCCTTTCTTCACATAGTTCTAATTTCTGTGCATGCTCATAAACCTCAGGCGTGCCCCAACGTTTACGTTTTTGGTTCAAAATTAAAATACACTTGTTAATATTTTCCTTCGACTAACATTAAGCCAACACAGATTACCGTCGTGGTCTGTAATCTTATATGCAAGAAACAACTGCTTCCAAGCATTGTATCTCCTTTTTGCTCAATTTTTGAGTTTCAATGAAACAGGTTGACATCTGTGAGTTATGTATACATTGAGTCCTTGCGTGCAAATTGTTAACATTTGGATTAACAATTCTTAATGTCCAAGAGTTATTAAGAGACAAAAATTCAACACCTTGTACGTAATCGAAAGTAATAGCTCTTGCAGTGGAATCAACAATTTTTTGGGGCTTTATATCACCAACTCTTGATGTCTTGAGTGGATTCAATTTTTACGGACATCCTCAACTGATAATTTTCACTACATATTTATACATATGTATTTGGAAATTTCATGACCATGATGTTAAAAAATTACCCAATTAGGTCATTTGATATGAAATGTTACACTTAATACTTTTCGTAGAGGCATACTAATTATAAGGATATAGTAAATGTATGATGCTTGGGGGAAGTTATTGATGATACAATTGTTACGCTTTGAAATTAGTGTGGACAAAAGCCATGGCAGCAATCGACCCAACGGAAAGAAGCTGTAAACAATTGCAGCCAAAGTGGCCAGAGTTCAGACATCGAGACTGAATTGTTCATCGGACTGCCTGAAATGCGTGCCGCATAGCCAGCAGCATTGGCTTCCTGCAATCTTCTAGGCACGTAAACGACATTTGCAGCTCGTAAGTTGTAGCACATCAATTAATTATTCTAACATGTAGAATAATTGCTCTTCTGAATTATTTATGGTGTGATTAATACCCAATAAAAACAGAAATAGCGCAGCATGACCAGTATTTGTTAAATAGTTGTGTGCATGATTTTGGTGTTGAAATATGTTATCATAGTCATTCTGCATCGTATGGTAATGTACATTTATGTTTTCCCAAATTATTATTTATTTATAAGTGTGACTCCTGAATAGCTGAGCAGTTATTTCAAAATCATTTCTTGAGGAGATTGCACTATTATATATACGGCATTATGCTCCCAGTAACATCAAAATACCAAATACTTGCCTTGACAGACAATATGTGAAAATGCAAAATGCCTATAATGAAAATCAAATATATTTGTTTGAGTTGCTATCTGATTTAGACTTCATTTGGTATAACTTTTTAAGTAGAGATTATTTAAGTAGAGTTTTTTTTAGTAGATTTTTTTTTTACAAATAAAGCTTTTACCCAAAAAAAAATTAATTATTTAGTTGTCAATGAGAACCATTATTAAAAATTATAAAATTACTTTAGACAAATTTGTTAAAGTTATATTATGAAAAAAAATACAATAAGATTGGGAAATAAGTTGATGGTATTTTAGATATTATAATAGTTTTTAAAAAATTCAATCTCCGATCTCAAAGTCTAAAATTTGAGCATTTGCTAGTAGTGCAAAATATCTTATCTAATCTTCAAAAATTTATTAAAAAAATAATTAAACAATAATAAAAAAATTTTATAAGAGTTTATGAGATTAAATAAGTACTTATGATTATTAGTTAAGTGCCTGTTTGGTATGGCTTATTTAAGAGGCATAAGTGCTTATTTAATCGCATAAGTACTTTTTAAAATTTTTATAGTGTTTGGTTATTTTTTTTAGTAAAGTTTTTTTAGCTTAAATAAGTTAATTTACCTCTACTAGCAAAAGTCCAAAATTTGAGCTTTTGGGAGTAGAGGTTAGAAAGCTTTTCCAAAAAATATATAATATAAAAAATATCACACAGTTTAATGGTTTAAAAGTGCTTTTTTTATTGACAACCAAACACCTAATGACTTTTTGTCCAAAAGCTCTATTGGTATAAGCTCTACTGCTATAAGCTCTACTGTTATAAGCTCTATTTAATAAGCTGTACCAAACGGAGCCTAAGTCATATTAAATAGACACCTACTATTTAACTTGACATTTTTGACCCACTTGAATAAGTTATTTTGCCTCTACTTGCAAAAACTCAAATTTTGAGCTTTTGGGAGTAGATGTTGAAAAGTTTTTTTGAAATGTTAAAATATTTAAAATATCATTTACTTATTTGATAATCTTATTTTATTCTTTTCATGACATAACTTAAAAAAACTTGTCTATTAAAGTAATTTCATAGATTTTTAATAAAATTTCTTATTGATAACCAAACAACTAATAACAATTTTTAGGTAAAAGTCAGGGGCGAAGCCAAAAAAAAGTTTTGGGTGGGCTAATTTTTTTTTTTCCAAGTCCAAATGCTATCCCAACTGAAAATATAAAGCTTAATGAAAAATTCATTAATATATAAGAAAGTATATCAAATTCAAGAAACAATTCAATTACAATTAAGTGTTATTTTAGTTGTGTCTTGCGATACTTTCAAGAATTAAATTCATCTATTATTGAATTTGAATTGATAGTGTCTACAAATTCACTTTCAATATGGATAATCATATAATCTGATAAAAACTCATTCTCCATCTTATTTTGAAGTGGTGTCTTGATAAGCTTCATAGCTGAAAATGCTCGTTCAGTCGTTGCAACAGAAACATGAAGAGTCAACACTAAACGAATCAATCTGTTTATCAAAAAATAAATTTGAGACTTTCTTGTCTCAACTAATTTTCGACATAATTCAGAAAGTGAAGAAATACACTGAAACTCAATAAGATGAAGCACATTAATTTGAAAATATTCTAATTGTCTTCTCAAAGCAAGTATCTCAGATTGAGTAAAATCTCGAGGATAAAAACTCTTTACAAGATTACAAATATCATCAACATTAAATTATTTGAAAGAATCAACAGGATTCAAAGCAGAGCTCAGAGTAAGAAGTTCCATCGTCTGATCTGTAAATCTATTATTTAACTTCATCAACTGAAAATCTATTACAGCATTAAACAAATGAATTCGCTAATAATGCTCCACTGTAACATAATCTTTCTACCGATAAGAACACATCATACCTTTCATATGGTGATCATTCATTCTAGGCATGTCAAATATGATGACTTTCACAAAATGATATCATACTCTTAATAAAAGTATCCCAACCATTCTCTCTTAAACTTTGAAGAAGTTATTTTTTAGCTAATATTAAATGTATAGCATTTAAAGTGTCTTGAGATTTCATTTGTAATGCTTGACAAAGTTAATCACTTATCCCTTAAACCTTATTCATCAAATGCAAGATGAAAACAAATTTAAAGGTTGACATTGCATCATAAACACCTTGAGCTTCTCTTCGTATGTCATTATTTGATCCATTGCAAATCATCTTTTCAAGATACTTATGAATAGCACCAAACATACTGAGCAACCTACTGACCGAAGTAAAATGAGAGCTCCAACGAGTTGTGCCAGGTCGTTGTAATGAACAAATTTGATTAGCTCCTGTACCAGTTTCAAGCTCCCTAGAGACTATCAAATCAATAATTTCAGCATCCCTAATAGATTTCAATTCAGAATGACGCTGGGAGAGGAACTGAAAACATTGACGATGGAATTCAAAGTTGAAAAAAAAAAAAATCCATACATCAAGCACATCTTTGGAAACTTTCACTAATGCAAGTTGCAGTCGATGAGCAAAACAATGTACATAATATGCATATTGTTTTCTCGAAATAGTGCTTACAATCCATTCCATGCACCTCGCATATTACTATCGTCATCATATCATTGTCCTTGTAAATCTTCAACCAAAAGATTGTAACGAGTAAGGACATTATATATTTCTTTTTTAAGAGTTGATGCACTAGTTTCTTTTACGTTCACAACTTCAAAAAATTGTTCACCAACAAATCCATCACAATCAACATATCTCAAAATAATAGTCATTTGTTCTTTTTTTTATTCATCTTGTGCTTCATCAACAAGAATACAAAATTTTGGATCTCTAATTTCTTCACGAATCTTTTGCCGCACTCTATTGCCAATGATATTCAAAAGCTCTTTTAAATATTGGATGAAGTATATTTTGCATTACCCAGAGCATTTTCCAAGACAACTTCAGCAATATCTTTATTCATCCTTGCTGAATACTTTATCATTTCAATAAAATTTCTAGGATTATAAAATTTAATAGACTCATCATGGCCTCTAAAACCACATGCTTGCTTTGCAAGCCATTTACTAGCTTCTATTGAGGTCTGAAGCCGCAATCTATTGTATAAAATCTGTTGTGATGATTGTACATTTATGACTCTTATCTATACGTTGAGATTGATTCTTTAAACCATTCCACTTTAGCATAGACTTTGTATGATGTGAATTAAACCCCTCTTCATGATATAAAATGGAACATCTCTCTCCATTATTAATTCTCTTCCAACTCCCAAACCCTTCAATTATAAACTTACGATATTTTACTTTTTTTTGTAAAAAAGAAAACATGCAAAACAAAATGCATCATCAATTTCTTTAGAATACTCGAGCTAAGGAAATTGTGCATACCAAGTGTATTGAAATCGACGAAATTGTTGCCCATCAAATGAAGGTGGAAACTCTTCTAACTTTGGTTGATATGGACCCATGCTGATATACATTCTCCTAATGTCATCTTATTGATTAACAATATATATCCATATTGATTTACATAACTTCGGATCACGTTCTAATGAGGCAATATTTTCACTTTGAGCTTCAACTCTTCGAGACTTCTATGTGGGTTGCTCATCTAGTTTAGGATCATCAATATCACATGAAACCTCACTTGACGACTACCCACCATCTTTTTTCTTAAAAAATTGCAAGAAGAGTTTTTCTAAACTTTAATGATTGATTGTTTGACATTAATTAATGCCTGAAAAATAAAGAAGTAAAAACATAAAAGCAATTAAAAAATTATCGATAAGTTTAATTAACAAATTAATAAAAGTATAGAACCGTTAGTTCATCACAATAACACATTAATACTATTCAAAAGCCAAACAATAAGTTTAATTAACAAATTAACATTATATTTGGATTGAATTTATGGTCTCCATTTGACCTAACAATAATTTAATCTTATACAATTAGTTTTTCTAATCAAGTGTAGTTGCGACCCTTATATAGTTCTTTTAACTGAGATAATTTAGTTTCTACTACCTCTCAGTTTATAAATATATTGTAAGTGATTAAACAAAAAAATAAATTTTCTTACCAAGAAGAAGACGAAGAATTGAAGAAGCTAAGAAAAAAAGAACGAAGAAGCCAAGAGAAGAGAGAATGCACGTTATGGAATCTGGAACCTTGAAAAAGGGAATCCTTTTTTTTTTAATTTATTCATATGAATGAGACATTTTGTTGAATAAACAGAATCCCTTTTTTCTTAGTTTAATTATATGAATGGACCGCATAGAAAAGTTGTAAATAATGGAGTGGTTACAATTGTAAATAAAAGTATAAATAATGATAGTTTTGTAAATTTTCTAGAATTTTGGACGGATTGTAGCCCTCCTCAACCCACACATAGTCTCGCCCCTAGTAAAAGCTCTATTTAAAAAGTTGTACCAAATGGAGCCTTAATTTTATTATTATTATTATTATTATTATATATAATTATTCTCTAATGTTGGAATCCTCTTTTTTTTTTTTATACAAATGCGCTTTTAATTCGTGGGGTTTAAGAGAATAAATTTTTAACTCTCTTAAACCACACAATTTAAAAGTGTGTCTGTAATAAAAAGAAATATGGGTACCCGCACCTGAAATGATTATACACACATGTAAAATGAGTTAATGAGGTACAACATTAGTATTTTCAAAACAAATAGCATAATGACAAAACCATAATCATTTCTTCATTTTGTTTAACAAATAGCATTGGCTGGGACTTTGGGGAAAAGGGATGGCTCTTGGCATTTGGGCTTATGTTATGCATGCATATCATCTTGCATTGGGCTGGGCCTTCACCGACAGACATCTATGGATTCCGTCGTTGTAAACTCAGATCAGAATAAATTGTCTCAACATGGGACAAAGATGCTTCCGTAACAACTAAACACCAGTTCTTTAGAAACTTCGAAAGGATACTCTGATGTCACAGTTACATTGTATTTATAGGATGAATATCTAATTTATTTGTTATTTTTCTTTTTTTTGTATTAGAGTAATTGTTGATAGTTCGTTAGATGTGAATCAAATTTCAAAACACATCTAAGTTTATAATATGTTCTAGAGAACTCTAAAACCTAAATAGCAGAGCATAATTTATTTATTTATTTATTTTTTTTGTGGGTACTTGTACACTTTTGTCTTTCATCTTTCACTCACTGATGGCTTCCTTGTACACTCAAACCTGGCAGCATACGCTCCTTCAAATTTTCCCTCTGGTCATTTTTTCTCATAATTGACACGTTTTCGAGTAAGAGTCCAAATATCTGCAGATGAGAGAGAGCCCATTACTTACAATTATTTATTGTAATAATGTCTGATGATTTTTGTTCGTCTCTTATATATTTATAATCAATATGCTGCCCACTCATATCATATTCATATAAAATAATTGACCCATTTATTGTTAATAACTTAAAATAGAGAGGTCCCCACGAACTGGACGTGCAGGACCACTTTGAATTTCAAAATTAGTACCCGTACCCCTGGTAGGAAAAAGGGTAAATATTGAAATCTAATCTAATCTGATAGATTCAATTTAGATTCTAGGGTTTTTCAAAGTGTTATAAGTCGTCAGGAATATTGTATAGGTGGAATCTGCCAAGTTTTGCGCAAACACTGAATCTGAATATGACTTGAGCTCCCATTTTGAAACAAATAAACTAATAAAAACAAGAGGGGATCGCAGAAGCTCTATCTTGCAAGCAATTTCGAACATATATATACATAATTCTATATCGTTGCCTATTGTGTCTGTTTCCGAAAACTGGATGTAACCCTTATGTTGGAATATATTTACAGTCTATTAGCAGGGTGCAATCTATAATACAAACACTCCTGCGTGCAATGCTTGCAATTCTTAAGTCTTTCTTACGCCCTCAAGTTTTTTTTCCCCCCATAATTTCCCAAGTTTTCATTCTTCTTTCCCGAATTTATGATGTATTGCATTTGTATATGAAAATTGAGAGTTAATATTAAAAGAGTTAGGGATCTAATGATAAATTTGTGGTAGTCAATAGAGACGTAGGTATGTAAAATTAAATATAAACTAATCATTTAATATAATCAATCACCCGATTATGTATGTAACGTCTTTTTATCCAGCACTAATGGCGTTTACCCTATTTAATGTCATTGTTACCATCAATCCCGAAACAAAGCATTAAATAGGCCTTGAAATTGAATCCCCTAAAATGGTGATCAAATGGAACAAAATTTCACAAACTTGGGTATCACATTTCCCAGAAAGCAAATGAGAACATGCATAGGAAAAGCCAGATCTATATGCCCAATTCTTACTCCAAAAAGCTCCAACATCATTTAATAGACTCAGTCAACAGCATCAGCTCTCAGATCTTTCACTTCTCCTTCATAATTAACAGCCATAATTGCCCATTTCCGCTTCACATGTGACTGGTTGTGATTCAACCTTCTTGCATTTACTTTTGAATTTCCCGCTCAGTTTCTACTTATTTGAACATATACACAACTGCTGGCATACTGTATTCCTATGTATATAACGTAATATATTAGGCATTGATATAAAAACATGATGCGAAAATATTTGTATGTTTGAATGCCTTCGATTCTTTTGTTACATCTTTCAAGTTATCTGCTATGTTATTAGAAGTACGCTACCTTATCGGGCTACCACATGGAAATAACAATGTTAATGTTTGGTATAATAGTTTGACAACTGAGCAAATATCATTCATACAAAGTTAAGATATAGAGTCAGCATCTCGATTGATGTGGCATGCAATATAACAATAGTAAAATTTACTATATATATGTAACTAAAATTTAAAATGATAAAGAAACCGACTACTTAACAAATGGTACTTTGTGCAAATGCAAGACACATAATTACAAGCTAGGTTCAAATTTCAATTTGAAGTTTTAAGCCCCATATCGGTATATACGTTCCTTGTATCATAGCTAAATGCATTAATTTATATCTTATATATATTTCTGAAGCTGCAGTACGAGCCGCGTAAAATTTTGGAATATTGAATGAAAATAATATATATCTTTTATATATATATATATATATATCTCTGAAGCAGCAGTAGGAGCCATGTAAAATTTTGGAATACTAAATGAAAATAATGATTCCTGGCCAGTGGGGTTAGTCAGGACTATTATAGAAATGTAATACAATTGTCACCAAACTTCGCTGAATTAGTAAGTTCTAAATTAAAGAGAATTGAAACGAGATGGGTCCGTTCTATCCAACGAGCGTACGTGGTAATGAGGATGAAAAATATTTATGAGAGAAAGGTACATAATTAAATGCCTGGTCTAGTGTACTTGGAGTACATCAAACAAGTGAAGATTCAATTATCACTAAATTAGGTCCAGCGAATGGCAGAGAGATTTATTAACAGCGGAGAAGGAAAAGAATCTATGCTTTGTCATTCATCAGTGTTCTAATTAGTGTGATTCATCAAGTGGATAAGGAGATAATGTAAAAAAATTATTTAAAATTTGTGAAAGATTAATGACACACACATCACATATGTCCATGACTCGTGCAAAACTTGCCTTCATCATCCATGCAAATCAACTATTGCAACTGCAATGCGAACCTGTCAAACCCGCCCTCAATGTACCAGAGTTCATATTTTTTTGTCATTTAACTTTGAACGTATATATATATTTTTTAAAAAAGTAAATGTTCGTACCGGCTAAGAAGTGTGTATATTAAAAAAAAAATTATTTAGCCTCATTTGTATCCTCATTAAATCATTATATAATATTAGGCTTCCCTTGAAATATCTTAGTAATACTTCTATGACTTGTAAAATTATTTGTCATTTCATCCCATCATTTAATGAATAAATGTCATCTCACTTCAAATTACAAAAATTAAAATACTTTCCAAATATTACTCATCATATAATATAGAGTAGAGGCATAAATTATTTTAACCATCTCAAAACCCTTTTCATAGTATCAAAAATATTTTTCAAATGATCCTTGGTTAAATCTTGAACAAGGAAATAAGTATTAATGATTAGGTCTACAACTAAATTTCCGAGTCCATAAATGGAAGCATATATAAACAAATGGGGAGTCAACTATGAACAGAATTGCTCATGATGGTGCAACAACCCTATCAATCTTTCTTACAATTTATTCTTATCACATTATTATTTTATCAATTTATTCTCTATCATATCAATTTATTCTCTTGTCTTCTTCTGCTTCTGCATCTTCTTCTTCTTCTTTCCACTCAATTGTATCAATGACGGGCCTCCTGATATGCAATAATTCACTTGGTCTCGAAATCTAAAGGAATCACATTGCATTTATGCCCCTACATGTAGAGCTAGCAAAATTTGACACGACCCGATTACCCGACACGAACACGACATAAATAAATGGGTATGGGTCGCCAAATTTAACACGATTATTAAATGGGTCGGGTCCGGGTCAACACGATTTTTTTCCGTGTCGGGTTTGGGTTAAAATTCTTGACCCATTTACCCGATCAATAACCCGATTATATTTTCTATTTTAAAATAATTTACATATTCTTATCATTAAAACTCAAATATTAGAGATGATTTTCTTTTTTTTTATTCTTTAAAAAGGTGAATATAAACACTGTGTTTTATTTATAAAATTTTAAATAAATTTAGAGCTTCAATAGTGTAAATGTGTAAAAATTGATAGACATGTATATTTTATAATATTGATATATAATATTATATATATATATAATTAAAACCTCAATAGTGTAAATGTGTAATATATTGGTAGATATGTATATTTTATAATATCGATAAATTATGTATGTATGTATGTACATACGTATGTATGATAGTATGTAAATATTTGATGTAATTTTTATTCAATATATAGATATTAAACGGGTTATTGGGTAACCCGATTATTTTTCCGTGTCGGGTTTGTGTCTCAATATTTTGACACGATTATTAAATGGATCGGATTTGGGTCGACCTAAATTTGACACGACACGAAGTTGACACGACACGAACACGACCCGATGACCCGTTTTGCCAGCTCTACCTACATGTATGTGTTGCCTTATCTTTATTTCTCTCCTCCTTAGTCCTGTCCTTCATTCCTTATTCAATTTAAATCCATGAATTATTAATTTAAAGAAAAGAAGGAGACCAAAGAATATGGTGTGATCATAAATGAAAAGTATGGCAATGTGCTATCAATATTCAATTTCAGAAGCGGCCAACTTAAGAACCCATGCTGATTCAACAGTGAATTCTATGAATTGATTCTCTACGACTTTTCAAATTTCAAATTATATGTTCATGAGCAAATGTCTGCTCGGTCAAGGAAAAATCAATTGAACCACATCTGTTCCGAACCTGATTATCAGAGAATTTGGTTTGGTTCAATTCGATTATCAAATTGTCAGTTTGCTTTCGGAAGTTTTGCCCACTCCTCCACATCATTTATGTGATTTGTTTGAAAAATAATAATAATAATGATAATAATAAAATATCAATTGTTTGACAAAGCATCGGCCAATTTTTAGATCCTATAGTTACACAAATTTAGTTAAATCGTTTGATATGGTAGACAAAAAGATGTAAAGCTCCTTCTTTTTGCTGCCATTTTATGCAAATTTTTGACTTGGGGTATCCTGTCTGCATAAGCATTTGGCCGTGTAGTTGTAACTTTATGTTGTGCTTTTTTAAAATCCACGTACGTTGTGTCTGGTTCCATGCAAACCCATCTTTTGAGTATTGTCTTTTTACTACTTTATGAGCTCAAATTACCACGAAAATTAAAGAATCAAATCTGTAGGATTCTTCTTATGGGCATCTACTTCTTGTATTCATATATATATTAAAAGGTGAAAATTTACATTTGAATATGTTATTTTGTTTTGAAAATTTTCGATTTTTAAACATATTCTTGCTTGCTATTATGATTTATGGAAATGCATGGAAAAACCGACATCATGACTATATGCTTAGGTCTCGGAATTGATTAAAAAAAAAAAACGTGTGGTCCTCTTTCTATCACGACAATAAATAATCATTCAATTGATAATAATCGATTTGAGATCTAGTACAAGGACCCTGTGATAGACATTGTTTAGACTAAAAAAGTTTTATTTCATTAATATAATTTAGTTCCTTGAAAAATAGATCTTTTTTCCGTTCTTAGCAATTTAAAGTTATCATTGAATGATTACATAAAAAATGGCATTTGTTTTTTTTTTTTTAAATAAATTCTGAATTCCCCACGATGTAAAGTTGTAAACACGAGTTCGTATAATAAATTGGTGGCAGTGCATTGATTTTTCGACTCCATGTAGTGTGACATAAGCATCAAGGACTAACATAAACTCACTCTTCCTGTATACAATGGTATAATTTTCTTCTCCCAACTATAGTTTGTTTCTTTATAATACTCAAGTGCCGAGATCTTGATCCATTATCTGAAATGATTGATTTTTCACTCGTTTTTTAGCTCTTAAATATTTAAGCACCAGGTGGTTGGTACTTATAAAAGATACTTCGATACTTAAGTCAGTATTTTATTGGTAAAAAAAATGAAAGAAAATGTGATAGAAAGTGCTTTTTGTACTGCTTCAAAAGGATTATAAGACAAATATAAAATTTTAAGGTACTTTCATAAGATCTAATTTATATTCATTTTGGTTAATGCGAGAATATGATAAGTTTATTTTTATTCTGAAATTTTGGAGGGAAATAAATAAGTTCCACTTAAATTTTGCTCTATTATTGAATTAAGTTCCCCTCGAACAATTCGACTAGGTATGACTTACATTCTAATTCTTGTCAATTTTTTTTCTAATTTTGTACTTTTAGACACATGATATGACTTACCAAATGTGTAACTTATCATAAATTAACCTTATGTTTTGTGCACCTACAAATTCATACGATTACTCTATCACATTAATTAAAATTCAATTAATTTTAGAATTATTATCCAATGTAATCCCAACAAGAAAAGAAAATACCAGAAAGAAAAAATGGAATATACATGGGAAACAATCAAAATATTAATTATTATACAGAAATTGCGATAGCAATTACACCAAGTTACTGAAGGAAACCTAATGGCTAATGACTTTTTCAAAGTTCTTCAATTTAAAGAAAACAAAAAAAGAAAAAAGAAAAAGCTGCGTATGTACAAAGGACGAAAGGGGAGAGAAGGAGAGGGAATGGGATTCCTCTGTCAAATTTTGTCTTTTAAGAACCAATCAGAAAGCGAGTCCAGTCAGGGCCAACAGTCGCTATCTTCGACCCACCATTTTTGTTTTAATTTAAATTTTAATTCTATGAGAAGAAAAAAACCAAAGCTAAATACACACACCCAGTTTTACAAGTCCCAATCAGCTGGGTCCACCTCAAAACCCCCCGACGACTAGCATCTGATCACGTGAATCTCCCATGTGACCCCTCTGCTTCCTGTCTCTCTGCTGCCTAGTTCCCGCCCCTTCCCTTGCACCCGCAATATGCCGCCGTTTCATCTCGCCTCCAATATCGGCCAACGGGAAACTCCACAGCAGCTTCGAGTATCAACGTGTCCAAAATGTCCCTCTCGAGCTCCGTCACCACCCCTTCGCCTTCTTCTTCAAATGCAATTCGTTTCTGCGACTTCATTGGCGGCAAATCTTTGTCAATTAAACCATCAATGTCCTCAAGAACCCGACAATCAGCGCGGGGGTAGCTTCTAATTTGCATACACAACGTGTCTATCAACTCTGACCCTTGCATGTGACCACGTCCAACAGTGACGCTTGGACTGACCCATGGCCTCATCTTAATATAAGGCATCAAAATATCCACCAAAATTTCATCAACCAGCCCAAACATCAATTTTCTATTGCAAAGATGACTCAATTGACCCGACATTATGATGGGGTGGTTCGTGTTTTCGAGGTGATGAAAAATTGAAGGGTCTAAAGGGTGAAAAGGGGAGAACCATTTGGTGAGTGTCACTGGGGTGTCTTTGTTTATGCCCGTACGGTTTAGTATTCCAGTAACATACTCATTTTCTTCTGCTTCTCCTACGGGGTAGCTGGTGTTGGTGCTATTGGTGGTGGTGGTGGCAACGTTAAGTCTTTCCTTGATGTTGCCTTGGACAGCGACGGACGTTTCTTGTTTGTATGTCTGGCACGTATTACTAGATAACTGTGAGCTATGTCTCGAGTTTTGTGCACTAAATACCTGCAATACGTCCGCAAAATAATAAGATAAATAAATGATCATGCAAATTAAAATATAATGCACAGCATAAAAAATGTAAACGAAAAATTTAATAACCATATAACGTTGCACTAGTTATAAAAATTAAAGTAAAAAAGTTACCTGTTTTTGAGGTAATTTGGTTGCCGGAGGAGAAGGGTCTTTCTTGACGGGGAGAAGAGTGGGGACTGTGATATTGAGAAGGCCATTTGACAATGGAGTTTGCTTGCAATTTTTGTCAGAGCAATGGGCTCTGTTGGCTGTTGAGGGACGGAGGAAGGACTCCTCTTGCCTGTTTCTGATGATGTCTGTGGTTTGCGGAGGCTTTTTAAGCCTTGAAGTACTGAACCTTTCACCGGCGGTGGCTTTCTTACATTTCTTGGCGGGTCTTTGCTCATTGATGATGTGTTGTTTTTCTTGCTCTTGCACAGGCCGCAGCTTGGGCTTTGATGATAAAACTTTGATGGGTTGTTGTGGCTGAATAACATTACTTGCTTGTGCCTCACACGAAAATTTTCGAGGCTGCTGATGAGGAGTAATGTTTTCTTTGGTGGTTGTGATTAATGTGGTTACTTTCTGTTTTGGTTCCAAGAATCTACTGAGCCTTGGGGAGCAAGGAGTACTACTTGAGTGCTTACCAGGGCTTGATCGGTCAACAACTTTGCTCAAAACCTTGGAATAACTTTTCTTGGCCTTCAGTTGACTAACGAGCTCCTCTATTTCTCTTGCTTGTTCAGCTCCTCTGCTGCTTCTCAAAGTGTTTGTTATGTCAAGACCAACTTTTCTGCTAACACTTTCTTTAACTTGGCTCACTATTTGCCTCGCATACTGGCTTGGGCTTCTGTACTCGTCGTCTTGCTTGAGTTCCTTCCTTCTCAAGTATGAGAAGCGTGAGAACTCAACCTCTTCTCCAGCATTACCATTTTCTTTGTTGATTTGAAGTGAAAGGCGGGGGTGATAATCAACGTCTGATCTTCGAGCCGAAGAGATTCTTGGGGTCTCCGGCAAAGAACGGGTGCCTACTGTTGTCATATCAACGTCCAAGGAGCGTCTGTGGCTAATTATAAGCTTGCCATGTTGGTGTTGTCTCGGTCGAAAATGGTGGTGGATATTTGACTTTGGGGTTTCATGGCATGATGATGATGAAGGATAAGAGGGGGATTGGCTTTCATTAACCGGAAGAAGATCAAGACCCATCAGCCTTGCTACCAAATTCGGAGTCTTGGCTCCCGGAGATGAGCTTATTTCTGAGGAGGATGAAGAAGAATCAACTTTTGATGATGATGATCTTGTTTTCCCCCCACCACCACTTGTTTTGATTTGAATGCCCCTCTACATTTTCAAAACCAAGATTAGTTAAGATTAATTACTAACATAGTATATTACATATCAATATCATTATTTTCATCATGATTACTCACTTTTCAAAATAAAGAATCTTGGAAACGCTAAAATAAAATAAAATAAAAATAAAAAATAGCTAGGCTAGGAAACCGAAAAGATTAATTAGTTAAATAAATATATCATATCATAAAATAAATAAACTTACTCGGATATTTGAAGTTTCTTCTTCTTCTTCTTTCAAGTTAGTTGAAGATGAAGAGAATGGAGGCTCCTCTAACTCCAAGCTATTCCTAGGAGCTTCTGCTCCTTTGAGGGTAGAGTGGTCTTCAGGAAGAAAAGAATCGTTGGTGGCCTTGAAAGAAGAAGCCTGGTGATGTTTTAAAGGAAACTGAAAATGGTGAAAATCAAAGAACTGAAAGACAGCACTCATGCAACCAGAAGTAGTAGCAGTAGTGTTACTGTTACTAATACAATCTTTTTCCCGTCCTCTTTTGGAGGTGGAGGATTTGCTGCTACCACCCCAATACCATTCTTTGCCCATGTTGTAAGCAGTTTTTTCTTGGAGACAAAGAAAGTGGAAATGACAGAAGAATTAAGGACTAGTGTAGTGTGTAGAAGAATCAATAATGTAGTAGAAAGAGTGAAGTTTGAGGAAGAAGAAAAGCTGAAAAGGCTTTATAGGACGCTGGTGTTGAAGCGAAAAAAGCGGATCCATGAAGTATGAATCAGCTTCATTTTGATTTTCAGGATTGAAGTACAAAAAGGGTGCTTGTGGGTTTGGTTAGTATGGTAATTATATTTAATACCTCACTCACTCCCAAGTTTTACCAGGGCCATGAGATGAGGCAGAGGCAGAGGCAGAGGCAGATGCAGAACCAACTCTCATCGGGAATTGGAAATTATTTAAAGAAGTTTAGAAATGGAAAAGGATGACGAAATGGCCACGCACTTCTCTTATAAGTAACAATAATATAATAACTATCTATTTCTCTTCGTGGGTGTATTGTGCTTGCTGTTCAGCCTCAGCTTACACAATGTGATTCGCACTGTACACACTCACCCTGGCGTTTGAAGTACGAGGTGTGTTTTATTGGGGATCTGTAATGTGATTATAGATGACGTTTTATCCTCTGTTTTAAACCATAATTTTATGAGAAGATTGAATCAAATTTGAATATGGTCGGCTTTTTAATTTTTTAAGCTCATTGTCCCCACTAACTTGGGTTGCACGGCTGGAGTGTGGTGGTTTTTGGTTTTGATGAGTTTAAGATTTAACCTTACTGATGGGCGCTATTGCCTAAAGTTTGACCAGAGTACTGAGGGGGATTGGGCTGCTTTCAAAGGATTGGATTATTATTATTATTATTTTGCTCTAGTTTAATTATGGGAACCATTTATCTTTTGTATGAATACTATTTTAACCGAATTTTGGTGGATCCAGTTAAAACAAATAAATTTGTTTAAAAGAGGATTGCTAAACTTAGGTGTGCTATCGCAAGATGGTGGAAGATAACTAGGAGTTGGGGTGTTTGAGAAGGGGGTGAAAATAAGATGAAAATGAAGATGAAATCACTAACCTTTGAGCTTTGTTAACCTGTAAAATTAAACAAATTGAGGTTAGAGTGGAGACAACGATGGCCTGCAACTACATTATGATGCTTAAGTAAGATTTTGAGTAATACAATGGTGGCTTCAAATTTCTAAGGGACCTTGAAGCTTTAATAATGATATTTTTACTCTTAGGTAGAAGAAGACAAGTTTATTTTGAATGAGGAAAAAGTATTATCATTTTGAGAAAATCTTCAGTTTTACTTGACGATTATCTTGGTTTATTTTGACAAGTAGCATATATTTATTAGCCGACCTTCTTTAGGTGAGGTTATTTTAATATTTTTACTTTTGTCTTTTAATTGTGACACCTATGAGCTTAAAAGGCAAGAAAACCTTCTACCTCTTTTTGCCCCCACGACTAGACACATGACAAGCTCTCAGTATTATGGTCCTATTACTTTTTAGGGGTAGCAAAAGGACAGCTGACGTGACTCTCTCTTGTTACTTTACTTAAAGAATCTTTATTCTTATTGGCCCCTTCTTTTTAGCAAAAAAAAAAAAGATATTTTATTCTTTCCCGTGATATTGTGCATTGTTCATGTGTTTGCTCTAACCACCAAATTTGAGTTATGATAATACCCATTAATTTTGGGTATATTTACCAAATCCATTCTTTTTCCTAAGGAGTTTATCTTCTATCTTTTGAGAACTTCATGACCATTCAGTCAAATGTATTGACTTTATTTTAATTGACTTTTTTTTACACATGTCATTAAGCTATTAGTCCAATCAACATCCAAATTTCCCCCCAAGCAAAAACTATTCAAACATATGAAAGTGCTTATATGGGGTGTTTGATTGCAAAATATTGGCATATTTTTATAGGAGGTGTAATTTTTTTTCGTTTCGTCTTGAAGACACTAACGTCGGACAAAATTCTTTCGAACTCTAGATTTGGGCACTAATTCATAAATGTTTCTCGTATTTTTGAAAACAACACGGAACATCCTTGCCATTACTCCGACAACATTGATGTTTAAGGTTATATTTAAAAATACAAGGATCGGACGCATATAACTCTAGGAACTACTAGGGATGGCAAAAATCCCCACGGGGACGGGTACCCTCGGGGATTTTCCCCATTCGGGGAGGGTACGGGGAAAATTTTATACCCAATTTTTTTTTCGGGGAGGGGACGGGGAAAATTTTTTACCCAACTTTTTATTCGGGGAGGGGACGGGGATGAGGTGGAATCCCCGTCCCCTACCCATTTCCCCATTTTAATTTTTAATTTTATTTTTATTTTTAAAATTATTAATAAATAAATAACAAAATTATAAATATTGTTAAAAATAATAAATATCAAAATAGTTGTATGTTGGGAAAGTGGTCACCCCTTACCGGGAATTAGTTGAAGAGTATTAATTGAAGTTTTCACCAATTGTTTATTGCTTTGATTATACTGGTAGTAGTTCTTCTACTAGATCTACAGGGGATTCTTATAAGAAAGCAACCAAATGGATGACAGGTTTTGATGATTATGTAAACAATGGAGATTGTGCATTTGTTGCAGATGAATTAGATTCATATTTGGATGAGAAAGTTATACCTCAGATGGAAGATTTTAATATTTTGAGTTGACGGAAGACAAATGCTAATAGGTATCCTACATTAGCTCGAATTGCTAGAGATATTTTGGCAATTCCAATTACAACAGTTGCTTCTGAATCAGCTTTTAACACTAGTGGTAGAGTTGTGAGCCCATACCATAACAAACTTCATCCAAGCACATTGGAGGCCTTAATGTGCTGTCAAAGTTGGTTACGAGCTTACAATAGCGGTATGAGTTTATTTTAATATGATTAATTTAAAATCGAAAATAAAAAAATGTATTAGACTATTAGTTATTCGGGGACCGGGACCCTCGGGGATCCCCTGTTATTATTCGGGGAGGGGATGGGGATTCTCTCAAGCAATTCTGACGGGGATGGGGAGGGGACGGGGACATATGCAAAATATCGGGGATGGGTATGGGGAGATTGGTCCCCTCCCCTCCCCTCCCCATTGCCATCCCTAGGAACTACATGAGAATATACCTAGGATTGATTGATTTAGAGAGAATTAGATGCAAAAGCACTGCCAAAGTCGCCTTTCAAATATCAAGCGGTATCATCTAATAAAACTAGGTGCTTAAAAAAAGAAAAGAATAAGGGGAAAAAAATCACATCCCCCTTAACAGTTTGAACAGAAGAAATTCAAAAAGATCTGCTTTGAAATGAGTCCTCCAGGTAATCAAGTAGTTGTGTTCCTATTTCAAAATCAAACGCTACTATTTTGGAGTTATTCAGGCGGTAGCAGTTGCATTTTTAGATTAGACCACTGTGCCTGATATTCTAGGCTGCCAACGCCAAAGCCCAGCGACAAAAACTCTCGCCAACATCCCTCTCCTCATGATTGAGAAATCGACTTATTCCCAAGCACAGTTCCCTGGCTAGAGATGAATTGAAAATATTCTCCATTCTCCAAGTATTTCCTTCAGCATAGGAAAACGTACGAAACCCAGAGAATTAAGTGATTGCAGAGACCAAACTTCATGATAGTCGCAATGTTTTCTTGGTACAGATGGAAGAAAAAAAAATGACATTCAAGTATTTTGGCCGAATGTTGAACCATTGTCCTCACTAAAGTGAGAACCATTAATGAGGGTAATGATTTGAGCCCTTCTTAGAGACTCATCTTATTCCTATATAATTAGATAAAGATGTAATTAATATCTTTCTAAATTTAGTGAGAGTAAAAATTTAAATTGTGCCACAATAGACTTGTGATTATAAATATCAGTAGAGATGTGAATGTAATATACATATTATTATTCCAAAAAAAAAAAAACTTCTGTAAGTTTGTTAAACCCCCAATTTTTCCGTTGGGAATTGCTGTGCGAGATAACAGTGGGATGCAGTCGTTCTCATAAAATACAAACAAGAAAATAAAGTCACCTTGACGTTAAGATGTCCTAATGATTCCGAATTTGAAGGACCCAAATGAGGGAGGGCCATGGCCATGACCTATGTGCACCATGTAATAGAAGGTTAGGTATACTGTGTGTGTCTAGGTTTCCCCGACGGAGGTATGTAAGCTTTTTTTTCGGGAGAAAACAGTAATACTGAAGGTGAAGGAGCCTCACCCTCCCTATCAACAGATAATCAAAATCCCACTAGATCAAAATTATCAAAATTGAGGCTTATCCGCATTCATCTTAGTGATACTTAGATTACTACTGGTCAGGGACCACAGCCATGGCCTCAAATGTTCCTATTCTCTTTCTTGATTGGCCAACTCGTCTTTTCTGAATGTCCTTTGAGGAGTTAGAGAGTTTCTGAGTTTAAAAAACCCAAGTGGTCCTAATTTTTTATGGGAATTAAGCATATCCTTTTGTAGTAGCATCTATATGGAAAGTCGCTTCCAACATTTCGTATAATAACATCAAAACATGTGTCGGGGGTCTCAATTCGGCAAATATTAACTTGTAGGTGTTCAAGAACAATACATTATCACTTCATTTAATCAAAACCACAAAACTAAGAAACAGACTTAAGTTACTGATGTGACACAGAAACTGAGGAGAAATCTGTGCGGAGTGTGGCAGTGTGGTAGCTTAGTGCCAAGGACTCTTCATCAACAGGGAGTAGCTGCCAATAATTATAATGGCAATGAATGGAAATTTTGATTTCACTGAAACTTGACCCACCAATTGTCTAAGTAATTCCAATACAATTCTTAAAGTCATGTCCTTCTCTTCTTCTAGGTCTTTAATGCATAATGATAAACACCTAAAACTTGTCCACAAATGTTTTCTGATTTGTCTGTAGGAAACTGAAGCTCACCCCACTAGCCAGCCCTCAAAAGACACAAGGAATGCGTAATTTGGGTATTACTACAGGGCTCTACAGACATAATTATCAAGAAACTAATGAGATATTAACATCCAATGGGTAACCTACAACCTTGGTAATCAAGAAACTACTAAGATGTTAATATCTAAACAAGCAACTCTAAAGGATTCAAGAATCTTAATGACTCAACTCGATTCCTACTCTATTTTCGGCAAGATAAAAAAATAAATCGCCAAATGTACCACAACTTCAATGAAGTACAAAATTAAATCTCCAAATGTATCACAAGTTCAATTATGTACTAAACTAAATCTCTAAATGTATCACAGCCTTAGCAGAACTTTTGGTTGGAGGCTATCTTTTATTCAGAATATTTGGCGGGTAGTTTTGAAATCTCACTAGGCTTTCAAATACTTGATATATAAATACTGTGAGGTAGGAAATTCAGCAACTCAACAACTATGTAGCAGACAATTGTTGGTTTCAATAACTCAATTACTAAATAAGTTAGGCTATAAATGGCAATCTGAGTAACCTGAAAACTATCTATTAGGTAGCTGAAGCCTGCAACCAATAGTTTCCAATTGTACAATGCTCATCTGCTAAGACCGCCAGGTAAACCAATTCAGTTCGTAGACCACTGGCAGCTAGCTATTAAATAATTCCAGTGTCTCACTTGATCTTCATTTCACCATCCCGTGCAAGTACATATCCTTTAGGTTTTACATTCAGTAACCTTCTAAAAGAAAAACTGGAAACACTCTTTCACTTAAGGTACGTAAAATTGTTGAAATTGTCCATATTGAGAAAAATCCAGCTTACCTAACAAGAAGATGAGGTTAGCTGTCTCTTTGTTTGGCATTTTCTTATTGCCACCTTGAAAAAGACTGATAAGAAAGCTAGGTTTCACAGTCAAGATCGTTGCTTTCATCATTTCAACATCTTAGGACATTTTCAGTTATGTGCCAAAACATGAACTTACAACTTTCAAATTTTGAATTTGAGACAGTAAATTGTTCCACATCTTAAACCTATGATTGAAAAAAAAAAGGAAAAAAGAAAAAGCTATGTGCATGGCAAGAAAGAATCATAAAACATGACAAAATATACAAAAGTGAATGTCAATCAAGTTTAGTGTAGTATAAAATATATAAGTTGTAATCGTCTAAAGAAGAAAAAGACAAACAATATTGCGGTACACTAGCTAACACCAACCAGTACAACCAACTTATGCCTTTGATGCCTTTGATTGTATTCTTTAATTCCAAATGATCTAATCCATTAAAACATCATTCCTCAAGGATATGATATGATTGCTTTAGGCTGTCTTTGGCATTAATATAAGCAATTTTATCATTAAGAACTATATGAAGGGAAAAAGAACTGTTTGGACATGGCACAGTCCATGTCACATCATAGAATTACAAGATTAGATAGACCATTAAATTTCAGAATCTAGGAACAGTCCTAAACTTCAGAATCTAGGAACAGTCACTCTAAACCCAAATGATACAAAAGAAAGCACAAGATATTTTTCCTTTCCCAATTTAGAATGATTCTGCTCACTTTGAAAAAAAAAATTGTTGTTTTTTTTTTAACCGAAAAAAAAAATCCCAGACGGGTCTTCTTTCATTGTTCAAGAAAGGCAGGGTTCAACTATTGCTAAAGTCTCATCAGCAGTAAAAATAATATACTGCACAAAGGTTTTGATAAAGATTTAATGAAAATGGGTGGCATTTCAGAAGTCAATTATTAAGAATGTTCCCCAATCCCACATCAAATTTTAAAGATAATAACTAAGAGCCATGCTTATGCCCTGTTTGTTATGATTTTTGAGAAGGGCATAATTTGTCTTAGAGATTCAGGTCACATATTCAACACAAAACAGTAAGGAACATGAAAAGGAAAAATGTATATTTGAACAATTGCTTGCTTGAAATACAGTATTTGAAACATTCAAAAGCTGACAAAAAAAAGAGTGCAAAGTCAAAAAGGTCAGATGGCCTTCCTTTTTCTTGATATCAACAGGCTTTAGCCGATTGAAAGAACACAAGAAAAAACATCAACTGATGAATATAGGGAATAGGATGGATGAAAGAATATACCAAATAAATGAGCAAAACTTCTGTCTAGTTGCACCATGGCTTCAACATAGAAACTAGACACTATGCTTCTAAGATCTACCATCCACATCAAAGCCAGCACCTGTCCAACCAGGTGCTCCAGTTCCTGTACCCTTGGGCACGGGCACAATGCCAACTCCCTTCCCTCGTCCCTGAAAGTGGGTTTTCTTCTTTCCTTTTACTTCTCCCTCGACAGTAGGATGTTGATTGTGCCCACTCATAACTGGAGCATTTCCACCGTCTCCTTGATTGGATGTAGCATTTTGAGCCACCCCAGCACCCGTTCCTGACAGTGGGAGGGCAGGAGTGTCTGAAACTAGACTGATCTGTGCAGGTCCCATCAGTTTGCCATCCTAAAGATAAATCCAGGTCCAAAATCTCAAACAACTTCCTAATAACATGCCAATGAAAAGTGAAGTTCTTTATTACCGGAAGAGCATGATATAAACAAGAAAATGGAAATTTGTTGCCAAATTAGAAAGTCACTAGACAAAGTGAGCATTTTGGTCCCACAACTAAATATTCCGGATGAGATTTGGGTCAATTTGAAGGAGGAATAGCACGAATGTTAATTACTAAAAAGGTTTCAAGTTTAAAATAAGTGAGAGTGAAGGGAACTACTTAATTAATATCTTCTTGCACTGTGTTAAGCTGTTAACAACAAAAAATCTCCTTGCACACAACATAAAGCAAATCACTAAACTATTGATGATTTTTTTTTTTGGGGGGGGGGGGGGGGGAGGGGGAGAGAACAGGATCAGAAAGCAAGTGTATTAATGGTGAAACAGTATAAATTATCAATGAATTAAAGAAAAAATTCAGAGTCCCAAAATCAGCATCAAATATCACTCTTTTTTTCATAAAAGGGCCATGCTCACTGACATAGCTTGGTGCAGAATGTTAGGTTGTACTTATTCACGCACAGAAGATAATGCAAAGAAGATAAATAAAATGAAATAAGAGATATCTTACATAAGGAGAAGGGGCAGATGCTCTACTTGGGTTCAAAGCTTCCAGTCGTCTTTTCAACTCCTCAAGTCTCGAAAACTGGGTGCTACTGCTTTCTTTAACCTATCATACATAATAACATTATAAGTAATTTCACAAAGTACAGACATTCTACATCAACATTTAGCGAATATATACCAGATTATTTAGATCTTCACATAGCTTCTGCTTCATTGCTTCTTCATCCTTCACAGCCTGTGATGCTGCTTCCCAAACCTGAAGTGAAAATGAAAAAATACATAAAATCATAACACCAAGTAGTAAATCCCCTTCTCAGGTCAAACAGCTTTATATTGGAATTAAGGTATATTTAGTTCAGTGAAATGATTCTCAATCGAGAAGGAATCTGGCTATATGGATCCAAAAGAAATATGGAATCGTGTAATACAAACTCATGCATTGCAACCTCGTATCTAGCGAAAATAAGCCAAAATTAGGTCCAAATGACGGAGCACAACAATAATTTGTGGAGTTCAAACAAATATCATTCCCAGTCAATATGCAAGGACATACCCAAAAGGTGAAACTATATTTTTGGCAATAACATAAGCTGAGTTTTAATCGGGGGGACAAACCTTCCGTGCTTGTTCTTCCTTCTGCTTGGCAACACGAATTCTCTCAGTTGACATTTCTATTTTCTTTCTCAAGTGTTCGAGTGCTTAAGTAAAATGCCATACATCACAGCAATGGCAGAGTATCTCAGCCATAAAAACTAATGACAAAAAATTCCATAGCGCTGGAACTTTAAAAAGTAATGATGATCATTACCAACCTGCTTTTTTTGGCCCAGCAGTGAGTTTCATCTCCATCGTAAGGTTTGCCAGCTCTCTTTCAACATCACGTATTTTAGAATAATTTTCTTCAATGTATCTGAAAGCAAGTGCCAGAGAGGATCATGCAAGACATTCCACGAATCACCAGTGAAAAGAAAGATACAGAAAAATGAGGGGCATGAATCTAGCAAAACAAATAATTGCCAGCTTTCTTTCAACATCATGTGTTTTAAAATAATTATCTTCAAGGTATCTGAAAACATGTGCCAGAGAAGATCATGCAAGACATTCCACAAATCAACAGTAAAAAGAAAGATACAGAAAAATGAGGGTGATGAATCAGCATAAATTCAGCAAAATGAATATAAGACACAGTCGGGAAACAGAGGCAAGAGCTATCCAACATAATAGTAATTGAACCTTGGAACGAAAATGATTTAGATAACTCTTAAGAAATGAACTTCTTAACAGCCTGTAGTTTTTAACAACCAGAACTAACTCAATCAAAAAAGAAACTGAATTCCTATCAAATTGCATAAATGAAAGCAATTTATATAACAAGAAAACCACTGACCACTCAAAACATGTAATCACAACAAAATCCTTCCTGCCGTCATTGCCATCATGTCAGCAGACTATAAGTCTATAACCACGATCGATTATTTTCAAGATTTCTGCACCAACTCTGTTACCACAACTTCTATGCCCACAACACCTTGCCAAAATCAATGTCAACATCACCATAACCTTCAATATACTTTATCTCTTGGGTTACCTCCATCAAGTCCAGTGTGCTTGTACAATATCCCGACTCTATCAACGACCAACCATATCACCACTACCAACAACAGCTGATAAAATCATCAACTTACAACCAACTCCAAAACCTTCCAACCGATACCACCTTTTCTCACAAATAAATAATAATTACCAACGAATGCAAAAGCAGAAAAACAGCTGTATAAATAGGATGCATTTGAGAATTCCTATAAACCATAAAAATATTTTTCAACTCCTTCGATCATGTGACATCTAATCGAAAAATAAAAATCTTCAGCACCGACAAAATATCCAAACAAAGGACTAAACATCATCTCCATTTCTCTAGATCCAACTATCTTCAATTACTAAGAAGACTTTGATAAAGCATATATATTCAATTGTAAGAATCTTCAAACATTACAACACTCACTGTAACTAAACCAAGAGCTGGGAGCTGTGGCAAATTAAGTACATTGCTGTCTAGCGTGATATAGAATCAAAACAAATTGCAGTGGGAAAAAGATATTAATTAAACGAAAATGTGAACGTACTTTCTCAACTGAAGCTGCTCTTCTTCAATTTTCTGATACAGAGAGCACAAAAATCTCAGCCACATTAACAATTGATTAAAAAATAATAGAAATTATAAATCATAAATCCACACGTAAACAGATAAGAGAGAGACCCTCTCGGTGTAGGCGATAACAGGGGCTTCTCGCGAGAGACCATCAGGTCCGATCTCCGGTTGAAGCGAAGGATCCGAAGCCATTTTCTTTTTTTCCTTTTTTTTTTTTTTGATAATTTACAATCTGAACTAAAAATTTAAATCTCTGATGAAACTATAAACACAAGTCAATTGTTTTTCAGTCGCAATTTCAAGTTATTACGGCGATGTTTTACTGCGTTTTGGTTTCGGATTGAAAGCAAATACGCGCTCTAATCGTTCATTAAAAATGAAAATGGCAAGTGACACGACATGTCGGATTGTGAAGGCCGGTATTTCGGGTCAACTCGTCAAAGACGAGTTGTCACTTTCTTTTCATAATGACTTTTTTGCCCTCTTGACAGTTAACCGGACGCACATGCCAAGCACGTGAAAGAAAGCGAAATTGACGCACCCGCCACTCGGATCTCTCAATAGTTATCCTCGACCTCGAACTTTACTTTATTAAAAAAAAAAAAAAATTTACTAGACTTATTGTAAAATTATAAATTTAGAAGTTAAGATTTTTCGATTCATAGCATTATTGATTTTCTGATCCTATGAATTTTAGAATCTAAAAACATAATAATTATTAATTAAAATTCATTTTTTCCTCTTCATAGTAACCAATCATGGTCTTCAGTGATTCCATTCACTGCGACACACCAACTGAAAACCAACCTTGCTGGAAAAACATTTGAAACCAAAAAGATGTAAAAATGTTCTTAAACAAATCCATGTCTCATTTTTCCTTTTCAGAATAAATTGGTTCACTAATTTTATTGATCATAATTCTAGCATCTAGAACACTACTATTCAATGCAAATAGGCTATGCAACTTTCTTAAACTGAAGGGGAAAAAAGAGCAAAGTGCTCCAAACAGAGCTCAAAATACAACTTGATACAGAAGAAAAATACGAAACATTAAATTTCTGCTTGATGCATTTACAACGCTGCAACAGTGTGTAAGAGTTTGAGCGCAGCTTCTTTTGTAGGCAGTGCAGGAATTGCACCTCTCTCTGTAACCGTGAGGGCACCACAGGCATTTGCAAAAAGTAAAGCTTCTCTTAACCGATTCTCATCCTGCCAAAGAATAATTATAGAAGAAAAAACCGTAAGCTCTTTTGGGTTATGCAAATTCTGATATGGTACACTAGCACGTCTCATAATCCATTGGGAGTTTGGTGTTCCTATAAGTTATCTGCACCAATGGCAAAAGTGTGTGTCTATAAAATAAAAGTACTGGAATCGGAATATGTGAGCAAAAATGGTTTCTTCTATTACTTCTCAAATTAAACAGTACATATTATGCAGAAGTTTGTAATTGATCAATGTCAAACAGGTACCTTGATCAGGTTTTGATCAGCAGCTAAGCAATTAAGTATTCCACTGACAAATGAATCACCGGCACCAGTGGTGTCAACAGCTTTCGTTTTAACACCAGGAACCCTGCCTTTGAATTCCTGCAAAAAGTTTTCATTTGCTTATTACTGATGAATTATTTACTTCGACCATTTGAATTAGATAGTTCAGCTTTCTGAAAACTTCTCAAACTCTGCTTTCTTTGGATTTCTAAATGATACTATATTCAATTGAGACCATTCACTTTGCAGTTTGCATAAGCTACTAACAACAAAAATCCATCATCAGTAGTTCATTACTGAAGAAAAACAGCCTAGATATGATAATTGAAAAAGGATTTAAGGAATTGAGTTTCCAGTGCAATGCTTTTAGGAAAAAGAAAAAAAAAATGTTTCCGCTAGCAAATCCTAACACCAAGTAAAACAAAAATCTTTTTCTCACCTTAGTGTAATATCTACAACCTTTTGAACCTTCAGTGACAATCAAAAGCTTGAGATTAGGATGAAACAGCTTCTCTAACACCACGTTATCATCATTATGATCATCACCTCCAGTTAAGAATGTAATTTCATCATCGCTTACCTACAAATTCATAAGTTAACCACAAAAGAATCTGATGATATATAGTAAATTCGTTTATAGTGCCTATTGAAACATAAAGAAGCCACTACTGTATCTGTACCAATGCGGAAGCATCTTTTGGATGCATGAATATCTTGTTTCAAATTTTACCTTTATTATATCTGCTTGATCCCATATACTCATTATGCCCTCGCGAGCAGCCTCTTCTGATGGCCATAGTGGCAATCTCAAATTAGGATCATAGGAGAGGATGCTACCAGACTCTTTGGCCAAGTTCATGGCAGCAAGTTGAGTTGACCTGCATGGTTCTGCAATTAAACTAATTGAACCATAGTGGAAGATGCTGCCCTGTAATAAAGTATAATTTGGAAATGAATGATTTTCAAACATACAAAATATCACCTTAGGAATATACGGTTAATGTTCATTTAAAACAAGAAAGAGAGAAAAGGACCTGCTTAATGAGGTTTTTGTCAAGTTCCGATTCACATAGAAGCATGTCAGCACTTGGATGACGAAAAAACAAAAATTCACGCTCACCATCAGCTCTGAGTGTAACAAACGCCAAGGCAGTCCTTGCAGTGGAATCATAACGAACACCGGATGTATCGACATTGTTCTCTTTTAAAATGTTAGCCAACATGTAACCAAATTCATCGTCTCCTAGCTGTAACACAGATGACAAATATTTTCTAACTGTCATTATAACTGAGTAGAAGCCAGATGCTGCCCCCAAAATTGTTCACAACACATAAAACAGAGGATTTGATTTTATGCAGTGGAAGCAGGGTGCTCGAACTAACAAAGTGCCTTATTGCGTGGATGTTGCATATTTCGTTTAGTTAAATCTAAGATAATTGAAGTCATAAAAATGGTGAATAATGCAATAGGGTGCCAAGAAGATATATAGAATCCATATTTTGCAAACAAACATACATCTAAATCAATTGTGGAGCGACCAAGTCAAATGCATACCACAAACAGAAGATGAATTACAGTTCCAGATTCTAAGGAAATTCCTGGTAATCACCATTGTCAAAATGTTCAATTCATACAACAAACACTACCATATTCCATTTCCATAGTCAACAAACAATTAGTACTTGATGCTTTTAATGCGGGTACGGAGAGATGGGGGTTTATTGAACTAGTAAAAAGCGAGATTGGAAGTTCTGATAAAATGTCTAACATATGAAGGTCGTGTAAAGGGTAAGACCAAACAAAGAACCGAACAGAGCCTTAGAATTATCCAAGTGAGTGCCACGCAACAAGACAAAACTGTTCACACACCTTACCGACGAAAGCTGATGACCCTCCTAACCTCGATATGCCAACAGCCACATTGGCAGGAGCACCACCAGGAGCCTTCTTGAAAGCAGGTGCTTCAGCAAGTGAAACCCCTCCAACAGTTGGAACAAAATCGATCAACATTTCCCCAAAGCAAACAACTAGCCGATCATAAGCTCCAGACCCTCCATCCATACTAGCAGAAAGATCTTTAGAACCAGCACCTATAGACATAAAGTTGCTTGATATCAATACCCATTGTCAATCAGACAGTTTCAGTAATGCTACTTAAATTGGTTAGAATAACAAAACAGTGACATCTAACATAGCATTCCAAGACCAATCTTATAGCACGAAAGCATACATGCAATCCGCTTCAGTTAAGATCTAACGCGGGTTCAATCATGTCATACAAGAACATTCCCAGATCAAGATGATATTTCTCCTACAAAAATCAACTAAAACGACTATTTTGAGAAACTAGGCACAAATAGCTTCACCCCAGAAACCCTTCTGATACAGTTATACAAATAACAACAGCTAAAAATATAAACATCTACTATCATGTAAGAATAGTAACAGCAATCCAAAGATTCACAAGAAAGATTCACATACGAAAGAACAAAACTTGGATCATGCAACAAGAGATCTATCAAATCATCAGTAAAAACTGATTCAACAACGCACATACAATACGAAGAAAGAAACAATCTTGAGGACATATTTGATATTTCAATGAAGAACAGAAAGGTTGAACGTGTAAAATAGAAGTATAAAAGAGGAACCTGAAGTGGGATTATGATTGTCAGCCATTTGAGCAAATGAATATGTAGTTGTGATGAAAGCAAAACTAAAATATACCAAGAAAATTAAATGAAACGTGAAGTTAGAAGGAAGAATGGGTTGACGTGGGGTTGATAGAAAGAAGCATAGAAGTAAGAGAGAGTTTGTTGAATTGTAGTCTTTAATGAATCTTTGACCATGTGAATACTAAGGTGATCAATGACCGGTGATCAAATTTCTGTGATCCGGCGGCACACAGAAATTTGACAATAAAAACCAGCTGTTGCTGGTTCCTTGTAACCGTATGTTCTTTAATTTTTGGTTTTTTTGGATAAATTATCTTTATTCAATTAACCAAAAAAATTTAATAATAATAATAATAATAATAATAATAATAATAATATTATTATTATTATTATTATTATTGAGATAAAAAATTAAAAAATTAATGTTAATTATTAATTATTATATATACACAATAAATAAATATTACATATACAAGTTTATAAATGTGTAAATAAATTTTATTAAATATTATATTCAATTCAGTCATTTATAATTTTACAATAATTTAGATTTAACAAAATAGATGATATGATTGCTTTTATAACTTATAGCACTTCTGAAAATAAATTTTACCAAATGTAGCTAATTATTTCTATTGCACAGTTGACGGTAGTTATTTTAAAAGTTAAAACATTGGTAAACTCACCCTAAGTATCTATAGAGGTTTTGGAACGGTCTCTAAGATTCTAGAATATCTTAAAAAGTATAAATATAAATAGATAGTTTATAAATATCCTAATATAATTCAGGAATAATCTAGTTAAATTTTATAAATAATTATTTGAGTCAAGCATTCTACAAATAGTTTTCTACTCTTCTCTATAGATCGTAGTTCTCCTTATTGGAAAGCACTATAAATATGTTAAGGCCCATTTGGTATTGAGATATTGCAACCTTTAAGTTACAGTTATTGTAAAATTATAATTATAAAATAAAAGTTAATAGTATGTAATAAGTGTAAATTTTAAAAAATAATTTTGATAAAATAAATAAAGATATAAAAGATCTTTCATTAGACAAATGTAAAACCAAATCAATTTAGTTTCTAAGTTATAATAGTTAATGTTTGCCAAATACTTTGATACTGTATCTTTTAAGCTATAACTGTTCAAACCTCAATTTCAAATAAAGCTTTAATCAAGAATAAACTATGAATATATTAATTGAGAATAGATCTACTTTTGAATATTCAATCCCTACTTCTAATATACCGGACTCAAACTAAAATTGTGGTTCATAGCATTGTTAGAAGCAATTTACAACTAAGTTAGCTAAATTCGACCTCTCGCAAAATGAAGAATTGAACAAAGTGTATGTGTGTGTGTATATATATATATATATATATTAATCCTCACTTTGTTAAAGTGAGAATGTCACTAAAATATGAAAAATATACATTTAAATACATTAAAAACAAAATAATTTTTGTATGTTATTATATTAAAATTTATGCTTTTTTTTATTGTTAGTGGCATCCTCAATTTATTAAAATGAGAATGCTCTCACTAAAGAATGATTATATATATATAGACGACTGGAAAAAAAAAAAATCCATTGGAGATTTTGACATATATGAGCAAAAGTTAAACCAACTAAAGGCTTCATAATTAATATAAGGGTCAAATCAATTGATGAAAATCAATCTTATTAAGCTAATTATTTAACAAAATGTATGGTAACATCATTACTTTTCCTGTATAAATGATCACCAAAATAGCATTTAGATCACAATGATTATAAATATCATAAGAACTTTAGCCTAAGCCCATATTTGGTTGGAAGAAATGGTAGGAGAGGAAAGGAATTGAAAGGAAAGAATGGGAGAGAAAATGAGTGAAAAAGAAGGTCAATTTCATTTTCATTGTTTGGATGGACAAGTAATTCATTTTTCTTTCTTTATTTTTTCCCTTCTCCTCCTTTCCCCTCCTCTCCTCTCCTTATATTTTTTTCGAACCAAACATGGTAACTACGGTGCCATGACAAAGACTGTCACAAAAGAAGATTCCTACCAAACTAGAAATACGGTTAGAGTCTACACAACTAAATTTATGATAAGTCGTGAGGTGCCGGTCCTTGTATGTTACGTTTATTAAAAAGATCTTAGAAGGATTCTTTTACTTTAAAATTTTATACCATGTTTAGTTCGAAAAAAATATAAGGAGAGGAAAGGAGGAGAGGGGAAAAAAATAAAAGAAGAAAAATGAATTCCTTGTCCATCCAAACAATAAAAATAAAATTGCCATTCTTTTTCACTCATTTTCTCTCCCCTTCTTTCTTTTCAATTCCTTTCCTCTCTTATTATTTCTTACAACCAAACATGGGCTTAGGGCATATTTGGTTGCGCTATTAAAACACCTCACTACATTAAATTTATACAAGCTCATGTTTAATATATAAAAAACCACAACAACATTGTATTAATGGCCCAAGCTAATGCAGTAGTTGTCGCATTAGCTAAACCCAACTCACAGTCAGGTTTAAATTAATGTAGCAATTGCTGCTTGCTTTTTTTTTTTTCTTTTGCTTTTGACTTTTGCTTTTACTTTTTGGCTTTTGCTTTTGGTTTACAACAACAACAACAACCTATATTTACTCTGTTATAAAAAATACTATAATATTTTAAGAGCGTATCAATCGTCCACCTTAAATTGACAAAAGCTATATGCCGACCACCAAACCGTTAGCTGATGTTTGAAAGTTAACGGAACTATAGCGAATTGACGATTTTACCCTTGAAACTTAAATTAAAGTAAAAGAAAATTATTACTTGTTTATCCTTAAATTCTCTTATTATCACTTGTATACCCTTAAATTATCATTTGTATCATATAAAAGACCAAATTACCCCTCTGACGTCATCCTATTTAAACGGCAAGTAACGGTTTGGTGGGCAGCAGATACATTTTGTCTACTTATGGTGGATGATTGATACACCCTCAAAGTGTTGTAGCGTTTTTTATAACGAAGTAAACTAAGGGTATACGAATGATAATTTTCCTATTATTATATTATAATTTTTATTTTTACATTATAATTTATTAATAAATTTATAATTTATTATAACTAATAATAAATATTTAAGTATGAATAAATTTAAATAATATTAATTTAAAATTAATAATAATATAAAATATTAATACAATTTAAATATATTAATGTAATATAAAATATTAATAAAATATAATATTTAATTTAAATTAATCACAAAAAAATTAATACAATACAATATAGCATCAAACATTGTACAATATTATTATAATATAATACTAATATAATATAACATAATACAATATATTAATATTAAAATAATACAATACAACATAATATAATCAGCGCTAATATTCTCACAACACTTAAGCACAAAACGGAGCACAAAATCTGATTTTTAGGAGAATAATTGCCACCCAAGCACTCAACAAACTCTCTCACGCGTCTCGTTTTGTTCTCCCTCGCCACGTAGCAACAGCGCCGACTCCATTCTTTCTCACCACGCAGCAAGTCTGCGCTTTGTTTTTCCTCACGCGGCAAATCTCGGTTCTCTCTCTCGCGTTTCAAGCACCTTGCTCCCTCACTCTCCCTCTCTCTCCTTCCCCCCTCCCAAATAAATCTACAGCCGGCGTTGTTTGCCCATCCCGTCTCCGCAGTTCGTTGATGTCTCGTCTCCGACAGCTGCCGTAATCGAATTGTTAGGGTAATTGACTTCAATTCATTGCATTAATTTCAAACTTGGTTGTCCAGGGTTTTGAATTTGTTAATAGTTCTTGGCTTCTAACGCCGATAAAAACTGGATTAAGATTGCTCCAGTCTTAAGATTTAATTTTGGTTCTGTGTTGTTCTTCCTCTTCAGGAGCCGAATCTGCTGAAAGTATTGACATATTTCAACTTGCTAGTTTGCCCATTGAAATGATTTTGGAGGTAAGAATGCAAATCAATTCATGGGGGAGTCTACTGAAAAGGCCTGCAAATTATTAGAAAAGCAAGAGCAAAGAGTTTGGGATTCAGAGATGAAATAAGGAGCAATTATTCTGAGATGGATTATGTCAGAGAGGAATTAGAATTTGCTGGTAGAATATTTGCCCAAAATCCTGTTTGGCCTGTAATTGGTTAGACAAAAATCAAGTTCCATTTGTTCATTTGTGGTGGTTGAACATTTGTTAATATGTATTATATTTAACTTGTATGTTTAACTAATGTATTAGCTTCTCTTATTTGTAATAATATTAACTTCTCTTATTTGCAATAATAATGTCAGTTGGGTTTAATGTATCAGCTTCTTTTATTTGCAATGCTCAACAAGGTATTTATAAACCCAAAAAGAAATAAAAGGAATCCTAGAACAAGTACAAGCTCAACACACATTGAGTAACACATTAAATTAATTGAAGTTAATTACAAATCCAGCGAACTTAAATCTGAGTTGCCATTTTTCTAGCAACAACTGTTAGAAAAAATTTAAGTAAACCCACATAGTTTAGTAAGCAAGTTAACTTCATTCAAAGCACAACAAAAGGGGGGAAAATGTTCAAATGCATCATGTCAAACACATGCATTCTTCATTCTTAAAACACATTGGCTCATCACCCTCTAACTTGTCCTCCTCAATTTTCTCCAACTCTTCAACTTCAATCATTTTTGCCATGTTCTTTGTTTCTACAAAATGAAAATATTTCTTATCAACTAACTGGAAACAACAAAAGATTGCTAAAGTAAACCACATACAAGCTAAATATGCTATAAATGAAAAATTGATTCACTTTAAATGTTCGGGGGCTGTAATTTAAGTGATAATTATAGAATAAGCTCAATGTTCACTTTAAATTATATAAAAAAATGATTCACTTTCAGTAATATTTATAACATAAGCTTAATGTCGGTGGGCTGTAAGTTTTTTCTTTTAAATCTATTGAAACAATGGGCAATATAATTTATTAACAGAGCATAAAGATCTGAGTAATATAAAGCAACTCTTTCTTTGAAACAAATAAACATGGAGGCTGCAATTACAGGATAAACTTTCCTCAACATCACGAAGGTTGCAATTACAGGACAATGAGCTTCAGCTCCTGTAGAATCCCAGGTGCTATAAACTGATAAAACAACCCAAGACTCTGCCCCAAGACCTCAAGCCAAAAGAACAAGATGCAGCAAGATGCTTAACTGAAAAGTCACGACTAAGATGATACTCTGGAACTAGATGATTAAACTAATATGACTAAAGAATCAACAGAAGTAACGTAATCGAAAGAACAAAAGAATCTTAACGTGGTTCAGCTAGATTTCTCTAACTTACATCCACGGGAGGGAAATAACGCAGCTTTATTGATTTCCTTGAGATGAATTACAGAGTAATGCTTGGATCATCCAAGAAGGGTCACAATTAGCTTTATATAAACAGCTTCCTTCTCTCTCTTCAGCTCTCTCCGCTCTCCAACCAATTGCTTCCACCTCAGCTGTTCCATAACAGCTTCAGTTAACGAACCCAGAAAATCTCCAGCACCTCACGTGAGTTCCTCGTGCTTCTAACGACAAATAACGAACTTTGCAAGCTGAGCTCAAGCACGTGACATATGCGTGCATCACTTAAATCTAAACGACAACTCCATGCGTCGTTCAGAAGTGTAATTCTTGTACACATCAAAACGCAGGATCCTGTGCCGTTTGAGTTTAAGTGTTTCCAGCTTCTAAACGCAAAGTCTTCTGCCGTTTTGGTTTTCTGGATTTGCTTTCACAAACAACAATTCTCCACCTTGAAACAAATCATCCTTGGTTTCTCCCTCCATTTCCAGAATGAATTACCAGCAGCCAAGACCAGCTATGTCCAAGCAAACTTTGAACTTAGCTGTAGTGACTACTTTTGTTAACATGTCAGCAGGATTTCTGTCTGTATGTATCTTCACCATTCTGACCACACCCATGGAAACTACATTTCTAATGAAATGCAGCTTGATGTCGATGTGCTTTGTTTTCTCATGATGAGCTGGGTTTTTACTCAAGTAAATGGCACTTGAGCTATCACAGAATACATCAACTGTCTTCTGACTCACTCCAAGCTCAGCTATCAAGCCTTTCATCCATAAGGCTTCCTTTACTGCTTCAGCAGCTGCTGTATACTCAGCTTCTATTGTTGACAAAGCAACAACATGCTGGAGACTTGCCTTCTAGTTAATCAAACAACCATCCAGCATGTACAAATAACCTGTGAGAGATCTTCTTCTGTCTAAGTCTCTTGCAAAGTCAGAATCAACAAATCCAAAGATCCCCTCAGACTTGATTCCTGACTTTCCATAAACCAACCCATAGCTTAAGGTTCCACTTAGATATCTTAGCACCCATTTTACAGCTCTCCAATGCTCTTTTCCAGGGGACACCATATATCTGCTAACTACACTTAGAGCATAGGAGATATCAGGCCTAGTTAGAACCATAGCATACATCATGCAGCCAACTGCATTAGCATAGGGAATCTTAGCCATCTCTAACTTTTCTTCTTCTGTCTTTGGACACTGCAGGCTGGAGAGCTTAAAATGTGTTGCTATTGGAGTCATCACAGGTTTACATGAGGTCATCCCAAAGGTTTCCAATACCCTCCTCAGATATTTCTCTTGAGAAAGGAACATAATGCCTTTGCTTCTATCCCTCTTGATCTCCATGCCTAGTATCTTCTTTGCTGACCCCAAATCTTTCATCTCAAATTCAGAGTTCAGCAAATTCTTCAAAGCTTCAATTTCTTCTCTTGACTTACAAGCTACCAACATATCATCTACATATAGTAACAGGTATATGTAGAGATTTGTACTTGTTACCTTGTAATATACACAACAATCAAAACTGCATCTTAGGTATCCATGTGACAGCATGAACTCATCAAACTTGAGATACCATTGCCTTGGAGATTGCTTGAGCCCATACAATGATCTTTTCAGCAAGCAGACATGATTTGGTTTATCAGAATCCACATAACCCTCAGGTTGAGTCATAAGGATTTCTTCATGTAGTCTTCCATGCAAAAATGCAGTCTTGACATCAAGTTGATCAAGCTCTAAGTCATGAACTGCAGTTATTGCTAACAATACCCTTATGGAGGCATGTCTGACCACATGGGAGAATACCTCCTTAAAGTCAACTCATTCTCTTTGAGTGTACCCCTTAGCCACCAGCCTAGCTTTGTACCTGCTAGGTTCATTAGCTGTAAGGCCTTCTTTGACTCTGAAAATCCACTTGCAACCCACTGTCCTTCTATTACCAGCCTTCTCAACCAATATCTAAGTGTGATTTTTCTTCAGGGAGGCTATCTCTTCATTCATAGCTTCCTGCCATTTTGATTTGTTTGAGCTTTGAATTGCTTCAGCATAACTCTTGGGCTCATCTACTTCAATATCATGTGAAGCAGCCAGTGCATATGCTATCAGATCAGCATACCCATATCTCTGTGGTGGTCTGATTTGTCTCTTTTCTCTATCTTTTGTCAGCTGATAACCCTGTACTTGAGTCTGCATCTGAGATTTTAGTTGAGGGCCACTGTATTCATCACGATCTTCACTGTCTTTATCTGAACTGTCACCCATCTCAGATTTCTTTGAATCAGGATGCTCCACCTCAAATTGGATGTCATATTGCACTTGAGGTTTCTGAGTTTTCAACCCAGCATCCTTTCTGACTTCCAACACAACCTTCTCATTAAATGCCACATCTCTGCTTATTATACACCTTGGAGGTTCTAGATCAGTGCACCATAGTTTGTATCCTTTAACTCCATCAGGATAGCCTAGGAACTGACCTTTAAGAGCCCTGGGTGCTAACTTTCCTTGATTGATATGTGCATAATCAGGGCATCCAAACACTTTAAGATTGACATAGCTTGCTGGTTTTCCATGCCACATTTCAAATGGAGTCTTGAAATTTAGAGCAGCAAAAGGACTCAAATTCACCAGGTAGCTTGCTGTTAATAAGGTTTCTGCCCAGAGGCCCTTTGGTAGCTTTGCTTGCACTAGCATGCACCTCACCTTATCCATCAGGGTCCTGTTCATCTTTTCTGCCAATCCATTCTGCTGAGGTGTTAACCTCACTGTTTTGTGCCTTGATATCCCCTCATTTGCACAGTAGCTGTTAAATTGCTGATTGCAGAACTCAAGTCCATTATCTGTTCTTAATTTTTTAACCTTCTTTCCTGTCTGATTCTCAACTAAGGTTTTCCATTCTTTAAACTTGTTAAAGACTTGATCTTTGTGCTTCAGTACATAAACCCAAACCCTTCTTGAGTAATCATCAATTATTGACAAAAAATAGCTGTTTCCACCTAATGAGCTTGTCTGTGCAGGTCCTCAGAGATCAGAGTGTATGTAGTCTAGGATGCCAATAGATTTGCTGGTTGAGTGTTTGAAGCTGTGTCTTGTGGACTTCCCAAATACACAATCTTCACAAAAATCTAACTCTTCTATTTTATCCTTCCCTAGAACCCCTTGTTTCTCAAGTTCTTTTAACCCTTTAACACTCATATGCCCCAATCTTAGGTGCCACAGCCTGGTGCCTTCCCCACCAGTGCCAAAAATTACATCTGTTGTTCCTGTAATTGCCTCACCATCTAGGACATATACTCCATTTCTTTTTTATCCTCTCATCACTATCTTAGAGCCCTTCATGATAAACAATCTACCAGATTCAAGCTTAACACTAAACCCATTCTGATCTATCAAACCTAGTGAGATTAAGTTTCTCTTTAGATCAGGAACATATCTGATCTCTCTAAGTTCCCAAATTGTCCAATCATGAAGCCTAAGACTCACATTTCCCATGCCTATGACTTTACATACAGCATTGTTACCCATCATTACTTTTCCCCCATCTAAATCATGGTAATTAGAGAAGTAAGTTTTAAATGGGCACATATGAAATGTGCAACCAGAATCTAGTATCCATTTACCTCTCTAGAGATCCTCTGTAGCCACATATACACCAGCAGATTCATAGCCTTCTTCCTCCACAGTAGCTGCATCACCATTTCTTTCTTTAATTTTGTTCTTTAGTTCTTGACAGTCTCTCTTGAAGTGGCCTTCTTTGTTACAATGAAAGCACTTTTTGTTTTGTGATTTGGACTTGTCTTGCTTTTGTTTCTTCTTCTTTCCATCATTTTTGTTAAACTTACCCTTAACTGATAACCCTTCAGCGTGCATCATATTCCCAGATTTTTCTTGTAGCCCTCTAGTATTCAAGGCAGCCTTAACCTCATCTAATGATAAGGTTGATCTTCCATACATAAGGGCATCCACAAGATTTGAATAAGACTGTGGTAGAGAGCTCACCAGAAGTAATGCCTTCCCTTCATCATCCAGCCCCTCATCAATGGTTTCAAGTGTGTCACACACTTGATTGAATTCATCAATATGATCATCCAGAGAGGACCCTTCAGCCATCTTCAGTGTGAACATCCTTCTTTTGATATATAGTCGATTAGCTAAAGATTTAGTCATATAAATCTTTTCTAATTTGGCCCATAGGTCTGCAACAGTCTTCTCCTTGGCAACCTCCCTTATCACTGAATCACCAAGGCTCAATATGATGATGCTTCTGGCCTTCTTGTCTATCTCGGCTGCCATTTCAGGTGTCTTGGAGGATGATTCTTCTTTCCCTTCCTTCTTGGTGACAGGTTCAAGTGCATCTCCTAATCCCTGTGTTATCAGCAAGGCCTCCATCTTCACCTTCCACATGTTGAAATCATTCTTGCCAGTAAACTTCTCAAGATCGATCTTGGTTGAAACCATACTTGTCTTTGGTTGTAGATCCAGCTCTGATACCAATTGTAGAATCCCAGGTGCTATAGACTGATAAAACAACCCAAGACTCTACCCCAAGACCTCAAGCCAAAAGAACAAGATGCAGCAAGATGCTTAACTGAAAAGTCACGACTAAGATGATACTCTGGAACTAGATGATTAAACTAATATGACTAAAAAATCAACAGAAGTAACGTAATCGAAAGAACAAAAGAATCTTAACGTGGTTCAGCTAGATTTCTCTAACTTACATCCACGGAAGGGAAATAACGCAGCTTTATTGATTTCCTTGAGATGAATTACAGAGTAATGCTTGGATCATCCAAGAAGGGTCACAATTAGCTTTATATAAACAGCTTCCTTCTCTCTCTTCAGCTCTCTCCGCTCTCCAACCAATTGCTTCCACCTCAGCTGTTCCATAACAGCTTCAGTTAACAAAACGCAAAGTCTTCTGCCGTTTTGGTTTTCTGGATTTGCTTTCACAAACAACAGCTCCCTAACAGTCAACTCATAAGCAGCACGTAAATGAGTTACCTTAACAAGACGATTACAGCAGCTGTCGGAGACGAGACTATTGTTGCGTGAGGAGAGCTGAGACTTGCTGGCTGCTGCGTGGTGAGAGAGATCGGAGCCGACACTGCGCGATGAGGAAACTTGGCAAAATTCGAGCAACGTTGAGCTATTGAACAGAGTGAGACGCGTGAGAGAGCATGCGCGTGTGTGGCAATTTTTCTCCCAAATTTCAGATTTTATACTGGGCAGTGTTGTGCTTAAATGTTGTGAGAATATCATTTTCCTAATATAATATAGTATGTCAAACGCACTCTTAACTCACTCAATATCTTGGGATTGAATTTTAATTGAGAAAATATTTTGGACTTCGATGAAAACATAACACACGGATGTTGTTCCGATTTGTATTTTTCATATTGATTTTGATCCATATTTGTAAGAAAATTAAGAATCGGACATTCTTATTTTTTTTTAATGTAAACATGCTGATAAGCCGTAAAGTTTAATAGAGTTTTTTTTCAGTGTGCTATAAAAGCGTGCGGTTTAATAGTGTGTTTGCATTAACTCTACTAAACTACAAGATTTAATAGCGTATTTGCAAGAAAAAAAAATGAGGGTACTCCAACTAGAAAATAATTATATATATACATACCTCCCAACACAAATAGATAATTTTTTTTAGCAATGTTTTCTTTAAATTTACAAATTTGTGTTTTAACTTAAGATATATTAGCCAATATTTGGGAAGTATGATAAAAACTAAAAATTTCTTATTTATAAAATAAACATCTTACAATAACCAAAAAAAAAAAATCGTGATTAACCAACTCATATATGATCAATGGATCGTACTCTACACTGAGTGTTTGGCTCAGCGGCTTTCAAATTCTTAATGGCCAATGATTTTCAATCAGCTTTCTTATGTTAGCCAGCTAATCAAATTCAAATATGAAAAGTTAAGAAATTTAAAAATTAATTTGTACTTTATACACTTTTCTATCTTTTTAAAGGAAATACTTAGAAAATGCAAAGGACCCTCTATAAAGTGACGTTGGGGCTAGTATTTATATCTTTTGGTATATAATTTGATTTTTTTTCCATGAGTAAATGACAAAATAAATGTGAAGATTTATTAAATCTGTCGCCATGATTTTTTTTTTAATGCTGTTATATAGGACTGTTATTGATATTACATCAGATATTAAAATTAATATTTACAAATAGATTATACAATTGGGACATTCTCTTGGTATGTTCTTTTGGTATGTACTCCTCTGAAGTGCTGCCCGAACTATTTAAACCCCCTCTAATATTTAAGAGGTGTTAACTCCACTCACATTTCGTGAGGGAGAAACTGTCTCTACTCAATTATTTAATAATTGAAGGAGGATTGAAACTAACCCACATAATATTTTTATAAAAGCTCGAATTCTCATTTTCAACATTGTAAGGGTAAGGGTTCTACAACTGAGCCAAAATCCATTGGTATCCGTGCCATGAGTTGACTATATATCCCTGATGACTTTTATTTTAGATTTGTCATCACAGCTTCTGGATATTAATTACAGGCAACATATAGCAATATCTTACAGATTTATTGACGAAACGAGAACAATATGATTTCACCAAATATTAACATTTATCGAATATTAGATAAGATTAATTAACTTCAATTCAAATTCAATCACACAATTAGGACATAAGATTAATTAACTTCAATTCAAAGCCATCCCTGAGCAGGACTAATGGCTCCGCTAACGAAGTCACTTGCTGCTCCAATATTTGCTCTATCATGGGCATTATACCTGAAAGGCAAATAAATCACTTCATCTTAGTTCTGATTGTTTCACAAGTGAATAAGATACTTAAACTTCACCATAATAATAATAATAATAATAAATCATTAGTTAGTGAACACTCGAAAGCGCCTTCATTTCGGGACTAGAAAGTAAGAAAGTAAAAACAGGCGCTTTTATTTTAAAAAATAAAAGAGAAAAGGAAACAATTTTAAGGCTTCTTTGGGTATAATTTTACAAATATAACTTATTTAAGTACAACTTTTCTTAGTGAAACTTTTACAAATAAAGCTTTGTCCAAAAAATTTTAATTGTTTGGTTATTAATTAAAAATTTAATAAAAATTATAAAATTACTTTAACAAACAAGTTTTTTAAAGGTATACTATAAAAAAATAAAGTAAAACTGTCAGAATAAGAAAAAGAAATTTTAAATATTTTAATATTAAAAAAAAACTTTTCAACCTCTAATCCTGAAAATTCAAAATTTGAGATTTTGCTAGTAAAGGCAAAATAGTTTCTTTAATCTCTAAACACTTTACTGAAAAAACAATCAAATGTCAAGAATAATTTTGATAAGAGATAATGAGATTAAATAAATACTTATGATCATTAGATAAATCATATCAAATAGACACTAAGTTTATCATTACAGACCAAGTGTTTAGTTACCATACTTAATATATCATATAAGTTGAAAATTAGGAACCAAAAATATGGGAGATGAGAGTTAGTAAAGAAAAAGTAGGAGCATAAAAGAAAATTAGAGATTTTTCATCTGAAAATGATGGGTGTGCTATTATTAATTATTACATTCATTTGAGGAAGTTTAATTACCCCATTTGTTGCGCAGGGTGCACCCTGAGGTGATTAGTGATCACTGCTATATTAGGATCTGCTCCTGATGCTCGAATTGCTTCCTCCAGCTGAAAAATTGTAGGTGTAAGAGAAGATTAAAACATACCTTAGTGTGTGTGCGTGTATAATAAACAGATATTTGCCATTTGAGCACAAAATATTATAAAACATTTTAAGACAAAATTTGAGCAAACCTTAAATTTGAGCTGCTTATTTTCTTCTTCAAGATCATGCGCCTGTCAGTTTGTATGGCAAATATCAAGAACATATATTGAGAGCCCAAGTGTTTAATTTGGTATTAGGATCCGGCCGGGATCCGAAATCTAAGACTATAGGACAAAATTTAATGTACCAAAATCCCACGGTATGAACTACTTCACATACGAGTAATCTTATATAAATACGACTTTTATATTAATTTGTGTGTGTTTTTGCTCAAAGTAAAAAACATCACGCTGCGAGCAACACGACATCAATAATTTAAGGGAAATTATTACTGCACCACTTCTATTTTATCTTATGTTCATTCAACTACCACAAAATTCTAATATGTTCTCTACACCACTTTTCTTTTTAAATTTGTATCAATTAACCACTTTTACTCTAACACCGTTAAAATTTTTAAAAAATGACAATTTTACTCCTAAATAATTTAAAAGACCATATTATCTTATAAAAACTTTGAAAAATAAAAATTTATAATTATAAAAATACTCCTAAATTTAATAAAAAATAAATCCCAAATAGAACAATTGATTTTTATTCAATTTAGATTTTGTAAAACTTTAATAAAAAAACTGAATTTATTTATTAAAAATAAATGCCAAAATCTTAATAATAATAATAAATGCCAAAATTTTAATAATTTAGGGGATTTTTATTAAATCCCAAAATTTTGTAATTATTTTTATAATTATAATTTTTTATTAAAAATAAAATTCTAATTTTGGGGATTTTTTTATTAAATTTAGGGTATTTTTTAATTATAATTTTTTTATTTTTCAAAATTTTTGTAAAAGAAAATTGTATTTTAATTTATTTAGGGATAAAATTATCATTTCATTTAAGTTATTTAAAGGTGTTAGTGCAAAAGTAGTTAATTGATACAAATTCCAAAAGAAAAGTTTGTTTAGAGGAGATATTAGAATTTTGTGGTAGTTGGATGAATACATAGCAAAACAGAAGTGATGTAATGATAATTTCTCATAATTTAATTTATCTTACCTTTTTCTGAAGGGTTTCCAAGTGTTGTCGCATTAAATCCGTCTGCAATATTTATAAGCAAAAATTCAACAAATTGTCATCAGCTTACAACCGACGAATTCAATATGCATATGGTAGGAATAATTTGATAATCTGGTAATGTTTGGGACGTATAGAAGATGAACATTGTTTGAATTGAATGCATGCATTTAATTGAATGTTTTATTCTCAGACATAGGGTGCGTTTAGGATTGAAGTTGAGCAGTTGTAGCTTAAAAGTTACAACACTAAAGTGTTTGATAAACACTAACTGTTGTAACTTGAAAGCTATGATTATATGATTTTTTACTTGTGTAAAGGAAAATCTACTATATCTTTAATAATTTTATCAAAATTATCATTTAAAATTTACATTTATTATATATTACTAACTTTTGTTTCGTAGTTACAGCTTTTTTTCCACAGCAGCTGTAACTTAAAAGCTACAACACCTCAATCCCAAACGCGTCCATAATTTTTAATCTCTCTCTCTCTCTTTCTCTTTTTGAAAAATAATTTCTAATTAAAAATAGTTTTTATGAAACATAGCTGATATAACCATATATATTATGCCACAAGTGCATGGGCTGTGGGAAAATTTATGTGCATGCACATGTGTACATTTCGTTGTCTAGACAGTGAGAGTGTTTTGTCAAGTTGTTTCTCAAGCTTTTGCAGCTCTTTCACTCCAAGTGTTCCGAGATCTTCTCCCAGAAAATGCCTAATTAAAAACATATGTTCTATTAGTTTCAATGGTTTGTATTTTAGAAAAGAACCTAGCTTCTTTCGAAAACTTAAGCTGATGGGTAAGGTTCCACAATAATATTCATTGAGGCAAATTAATTTTAATTGACAAGTATGATAAAAACTAAGAAGAAAATACAAATAATTCACAAAGATTCTGATTTAATTTAACCTTTGAGAGCGCTCGAGAGACTCACGTAAAGCTCTTAACCTTAAGATCTCACGGAATAATGCCTGAATTTTGAACAACGAAATGAGAAGGATTATCGATAGCTATGGCATGTACTTGATGATAAAAGAATATGTAAGAAGATTGCATGGATAACAAAAATGCTTTAATGACTAAAAAATCGTGTCATTATCAGGATACGGCGACGAATATAGACTTGTCATGAGTCTTGAAAAGACACTTACTTTTGACAGCATAGATTCAACATCGTCACCCATTCTCTTATAAAAGTTCACAAAAAAAGAAAAATTGAACTTTTTGGTCGAATTGCATTCAATGGTGAAGATAATACCGCAGTGTGAAGTATAGAGATGGATATTAAACAGCATAATAATGAATCCCTACTAATTTTTTTTTTTAATAAGAAAAATGGTTAATCCTCAATTTCAAAGAAACAAATGTAAACCCTTCAAATTTCATACACATGAAATGTCATGTAATTTATTTGCTCAGTCGTAACGGCATAAATGCATAATTAAAGGAAAGAAAACTGCAAAATAGCAATTTTATTAACATATATAGGTTGTGTAAGTATCGATTCATACTGACAAACCTCTGGTTCCAGTTGATTTATGTCGATGGGTTCTTGAGAGGTGTAGCAGTATTGCCTGTATCGTTCAAGGATTTTCGCCATACCGCTGGTAAGATAAAAGAGAATAATTAAAGTTCAACGGGTATTTCTTATACCATTTATCATAATTAACATATTTTAGATAAATAAATATATAGATAGAGAATAAGTACATTGGATTTTGTCACAACCTCTTCAGTTCTTAATTCCCAAATTCAAACTAAGTTGTGACTACAAAACATTCAAATAGAGAACAAGGTGAAAGAAGGCTTTACAAATGCAGTGGGGGAAATTTATAGGTGTTATCATATTTATTGGGGGAAATTTATAGGTGTTATCATATTTATTTCTGCTGAGCAGTTTGTAGGTGTTATCATATTTTTAAAACACAACACATCAGAATAAATTTCTTTTCTTTTTTTAAAACAATTTATAAGTATCTGACCAGTAGTTGATAGATAACATTGTAAAAGAAAGTTATCTTAATTATCATAAATGCATTATGGCACAAGATATTTAACTGCTCATGGGAGCTAGAAATAATAAGATCCTCTTTCATCAAAGATCAGGCCAAGAGGCAGCCCTAATAATATTATACTCATTGCCAAAATCAGTTTTTGAGAAAAGAATAGAGTCTGAAAAAACAGCAAGTAAAGAAGTTTTCCTTGAAAAAAAAAAGTATAATGTTGCTGTTCCATTACATATCATCATGCAGGTTAAAAACAGACGTCAGAATTAACCTCTCAATGTATAAGGATTAAGGAAGCTGCCTGTTTAATTTCATCTAATTGAACAAATTATGGTAGATCTGATCGGCATGTTTGATTAGCTAACAAATCAATAAGGTTTTTCTTTACAAATGAATACTGAAATTGGACAATCACAAATGCAACTAGCATTTTATTTCATTTCAGTTGAGATTCAGTTCCAAACTACTGACCAAAAAATAATAATAATAACGCTTTATCGAACTTCAAAAATAGTTTTATGTGCTATCCCTTCAAAATCTTACCGCTTGTGTAGTGAAAGAATGTACCGTAGCTAATCTTCTTTATGTTCAAAATACATGCAGTTCAATGTTCCCAAAAGAAAGATTAAATCACAACATTAATACTGAAAGAAACCTTCAAGTTGGCCAAGCTACATGCTAAACCATTTCTCATTTAGACATCCAGTGTAAAAATGAACGAAACAAACAAAAGAGAAAGACCTACTAGCTAGTTACCAGGATTTAAACTATATATCTGTACAGAATCGTCACAGAACGCAATATGATCTTGGAATCACTTCTTGATGGAGTATGAGGTAGAAAAGAAAGAATAGAGCATATATGCAAAGATTTTGTTTTGTAAAAGAATGTTTCCGTTCCATTTTCTAATAGCAGTGTTTGAGATATTTCAAGAGAGCAAGCGATATTGAGTGTTGGAAGGATAGATCAAAATCCCAAATGGTAAAAACTTACAAAATATAATTAAGAAAGAAATAAAAAGAGACCAAATAGGCAAAAACTGCTCCACAAGAAGTTACAAAAATAAAAAGGCAAAAGAAAAAGAAAAGGAGAGAAAAGACTATATGTACATGAACTACAGAACTATACTGTAGACATTAATAGGGAAGGTATGCTGTGAAAAAAAAGAAAAAAAAAAGAAAGAGAAAGAGAAACTCTAATTAGCTAGAAACTAACATTTTATTTTTTTTAAAAAAAAGTTATATTATCTAATAGAACCTGTCTTATTAGATTTGACACAAGAAGCGCAAAGCAAATATCAAGAAGAGAAGGGAAGCATGCATGATTGAACATGTCACAATTTCACAGTCAGTGCTAGCTATTTCCTCATCCTCATTCCATCCTCTTCAATTCTCTCTCGATTTTCATCTAGATGTTAGATCATTATAAAACTAACCCATACTTTATAAAATGCACAAAAATGTAACATGTCACACTCAGATTTAAAATTATATTTGCTAAGCTTAGATTTAGCAATTAATAATGTGTGTAGATAAAGCTTACAAATTGCTGCCAAATTCAAAGAGCATGCCATGGCTAGAGAAGATGATGAGAGCCACTTCAGCATCACAAAGCAGAGAAAGCTCATAAGCTTTCTTGAGCAAACCATCTCTTCTCTTAGCGAAAGTAGCTTGTCGATTGATCTTGTTTTGGATCCTCTCAAGTACCATTTTTCCTCTCCCCATTTTTGTCTAGGAAACGTAAAAGCAAAGCGAAATTGAGATATGATGATGCTAAATATTATCTGTTTGCTTCTTCATTTATTTATTTATCTCCTTATTTTCTATTTCTGCTGGTGGGTAATTAATGTTGGTAGTGGAGATAATGTACTGTGCTTGTACCTTTTCATTTATACTACCGCAAGTATGTAAGAATTTTCTAGATACCAATTAAATTAAGAAAAAGAGGCTCTCTATATTAGTAGGTTATTCGCTCTTGTAACAAAATGGGTTCACGTTGGATGTTCTTTTCTTTAATTTTCGCATCATTTTCTCCTCTTATTGTGTACGTTACAATAATAGCCCGAATGATGCTTATTAATGTAAGAATATAAATTAATTAAATCTTAATTATATCCGATCATTTTCAATATATGGGTAGTGATAATATACTTACAAAGTTATAAACATATATAGTCATAAAATATATAGATGCATGACATAAGATTTTTAAAACATCAGAAGAGCTCATGTATAAAGACGCATTACACACACACACACACAAATATAGAGAGAGAGTCATTCTCTAGTGTGATTGTCCTTTTTTTATTTTTTGGTCATGCGGCACGCTAATAAGCCATACATTTTTATAATGCATTGAAAAAAACTCTTTTAAATCGCATAAATTAACAGCGTGTCATCATTACACAAACTGAGGGTGCTTGCACTTATATATGTATTAATTCACATATGTAATTCATAAAATTAAATAAATAAAATAGAAATTGTGCGCATATATATATATATATATATATATATATATATATATATATATATATATATATATATATATAGGAAGCAATATTAATTGTAAGAACAATTTTTTTATAAATATTAAAAATTAATTCAAACTTTGAGAATAGCACACAATTCATTATTTTCTTTCTATTAATTATCTGATTTATATCCCATGCTTCAAATCCATCTTGTTCTAAAAAGAAAAAATAGTGAAATAAAACACTTAATTAAAAGTCATCTTTAAGATGTAATAAATTAACTTCAAAGTAGATATTATTCATGATTTTTTTTTTATAAAAACGTCTTTTAACTTCAAAAAAAAAAAAAACATTTACTAATGGAAGTCCGATCAAGTGTATGCCGTCGCGCACAATAACATGCGCGACGGTGCACACCTAATCAAATTCGTTTACTTAATTAAGAGAAGCCAAAGGTTATGACCAATTATGTATTTGTCTAATCAAAATACACAATTCCTTTCACTTCCCGTCTCAACAAAATAGTCACTATTCATTTACAGTCATTCCCTCCTCGATATTTCACTTTCACTCCCACTGTCGCTGGCTTCAATTTCTGATCGTAAAAGCTGGTAGTCAATGTTAAAATACTTTTTGGTTTATTTTGTTACTTCTCTGACTGATAGAGCTCGAACACGTATCGATTACGGAAATAGGGGCTGGCTTCGTTCATAAATCAAAGCTAAGCTCAATTTTTGTTTTTTGTTATTGGAAATTTTGTCGTTTTGGTTTGCTTTTCTGTTCAAACTTGCTGCAACTGTACAATGTCAGTATAGGTTAGACGTGTGTCGACTGCTGATAGGATTTTACAACAAAAAAGGCCCGTAGGCCTGACCGACTTGTCATTTCCTACCAATAAAGTGATGATGCTCTTGCAGGTTCATTTGAGCTCGAGCACACGTGATTTTAATCATTTTAATTTATTTTTTTTCCACACTTACATGCCTGTCTCGTTCTACCCTTTATTGACGTGTTTTCTGACGTTTTCTTTTTCTCACTTATTACAATAGACAATTGGTATCACATTCGAAAATCACTTTGTATTATATCAGGCAACTATATAATGAAATAATTATTGAATTTGGTATTTTTAATATTTATAATCAGATAACTATTGTAATTAGTTTATATATATTTATAATAAGATAACTATTAGGGTTGATTTACATTAAATCTTATGAATTATTAGTTTATATATATTTACAATCCGAAAACTATTTAAGTAATTTACATTAAATCTTATGAAGCAATAGTTTACATATATTTATAATCAGATAATTACTCAGATTAATTTATATCTATTTACAATCAAACAACTACGAGAACTAATTTACTTTAAATCTTATAAAAAATTGTTCAAATTTTTTAACCTTACTAATATTTGAAAGATAACTATTCTACTCACATTTTATAAAAGAGAAGATTATCTCCACTCAATTATTTTTTAATTGAGAGAGGAATTGAGTCCCCATATTGAAATATGGGGAGTCAAATAGCTATTCTACAAATGTGAGAGCATTTGGGGCGAGTGACATTGTGTTTCCTGACCTGTATCTTAGGATATATACACTTTTTATTATACAAGACAAACAAACAAATTACTACTCTTAGAGCATCATCAAAAAACTCTTCAAATAAGGTTTTATTACTTATTTGAAGAGCCACATCAGCATTTAAGGCTCCAAAAGATACTCCAATTAAGATTTTTTAAATAAGAAATAATCATCTCTCTTCAAATTTGGAGAGTTACTTTCTCCCTTTTCAATTTGTATTTTATTACTTTTTGTTGGAGAAAGAGAGAGAGAGTGTGGTGCTTTAATTACTATTGACTTTTCCTTTAAAAAAATAGTTATTTGATTAAAATAATATTAATTCATTTCTATTTGAAGAGTCTTTTAGAAAATAATATATCTTTTCACTCTTCTATTTACCACATAAGTAAACAAATAAATATTTGAAGAGTAAAATTTATAGAATCTTTTGGAGATGCTCTTATTTATGTAAAATTTGTAATGATAATATGAGCAGTTATATGTTTACATATATAAAATTTACATTCCAAATGATGTATCACCGATTAATAATAACTATTATATATTTATTAATAATTGACTTTTTTACATCATAGTAATGTTAAGAAATTAAGTTGATATCATTGAGAAAACTACTCCCCACCAAGTCAAGTCAAGAGGACAATGGATTCCATTGAGAAGCTCTTCCACCTAGTTTAGGAGAAAGTATAAAGAATTTCACTTCCTCATGAAACCCCACTAAATAATTTTTCATTAAAAATTTTGTATATAATGTCTTATGCAAGATGATTATTAAGGATATTCAAGACTGACTGTAATTGAGTGATTACGGGGTTGATCGGGAAATAAAAGTAGAAATTCTTATTAAGAAATGGGAAGGGTTGTTTATGGAATTAAATTACGTTTTTAATAATTTTTTTTTTTACTTTTTAATGAGATTTATTTGTAAAATGGGATTCTAAGTAAGTGTCAAAACTATAGATGGTACCACTACCACAGCGCTACTGTATAAATAATTGTGAGGTTAGGGGCCTTAACAAGAATTTAGGACATCCATGCAACCCAATGGGAAAGCCCAAAAGGTCCAACAATCATTAGTCATGGACACAGCCAAGAATCCAGCAACAAAAGTTCCAAGCCCAAATAGACAACGAGAAGGGGGACGTTAGATGTACCCATGTACAAACAAATATAATTGATACCATAAATCCACAATTGCCGCGAAGGTAAATAGGCAGGACTTGGACGATGTGCTCCAGTTCGGCCTAGCCGAAATAGAAGTGTGCATTTTAAGTATTTGTGCTAATAGATAGCATTTGAGAAACTATATTATTTTAGATTGTATTATATTATTTTAATATAGATCTATTGTATTATATTTTATTGCATTAGCACTATACAATAATAATGCTATATAAGGTTTGGTGTTATACTGTAATGAATTAATTTTTAATTATACTATGTTTAATGTTATATTGTACTGTATTGATTTTTTGTGATTAATTTAAATAAATATTATTTAGAAAATAATATTTATTAGTACTTAGAAAAATACGAAATATAAAAGTCTTAAATTTTAGGAATCTAACTTTTTTTAATATAAATGTTAAAAAATATAATTTCTTCATATTATTAATTTCAAATTAATATTATTCAAATTTATTCATATTTAAACATTTATTATTAGTTATATTAAATTATTATTTAAGCATTTATTATCAGTTATATTAAATTTTTAAATAGTAATAAATTTTTATGTAATAATTACTATAATATAATTAAACAATGTAATATTATGTTATATTTTTATTTTTAAATATTATTAAGTATTTCTTATTAGTTATATTAATTTATTAAATATTAGTCAATTTTATATATTTATTATTATTATTATATAATTAAATAATACTTTTTGGTTATATTTTTAATATAATAAAATTAAAATATAATAGAATATTATTGGATAATAAATTATTAAATTATATTAATAATTATAATGTAAAAATAAAAGAAAATAATAATTAATATTATATACTATTATATTATAAAGTTATCTTTATTTTTTATTATTACTATTAAAAAAAACTAATGTCGTCGTTGGCACACCCCCCAAGAGCAAACTCAACACGTTTCAATCAATTGCCAAACATGAGATTGGTTTAATCTAACGTTGGGACTGCACACTAATGTTATGCAATACCACACGCCAAACATATCCTTATAGTTTTGACTACGATTTTATGTGGTATTATATTCTATAGTTTGAACATCAGACTTTTTGATTATTTGAAAATACTCATGACATGCATTAACTTTGAAATATTATGGTCAGACCTAATTTTATAAGAACGAATGTAGAGATCTAATGACTAGCGATGGATCTCTCAAAGATTATACCATATCATAAATTTAAAGGAAATAAGATCATAATTCGTTTGAGACTATTTTGGTGTGAATGAATTTGATAAAATCATAACAGATTCAAAGTTCTTTATTATATTTATTATTTTCCATTTTTATGTATGCAAATGAATTTAAAAAAAAAAAAATCTTTAATATTATACAATACTAGATTTTGAATGGAGTGTTCAAAGAAAGATGGGGGGGGGGGGGGGGGAGAGAGAACGGAAAAAAAAAACGGAAAAAAGAAGAACGTAAGGGGAGGAGAGAAAAAGTTCACAAGTCGCATGATGACAACAAAAAGTAAAGATAAAGTGTATCTCAACTCGCAAGTACATGTGGCAGTCGTTGGATTTTCTCGAAAGTCTTGACAAGGAGAAGCTGGCACTTCGATCTCGGATCTTCATTTCACTTCACCTCACACAGTTCGCGTTCATCTTCTTCAGTCGCTGACAACGAGAGGCTTAAAAGTTATAAGAAAAAGACCCATTAAGCACTTAACAATCAAGAATCAGAAGCAATGGCTTCCTGTTCTTATTCTCTCAAACCAAACAACATGCTATTACCATCTTTTTGTTCTAGTTTTAAAAGCAGACCATTTTTGTCAAATGCAATTTTTTCTTCATCAAGTTCATCTCTCTCTCTTCTTTCCTGTTCTCCAAGGCTTCCTCTTATTAGAACTTCACATGCACATTCACTCTCTATTAAAGCATCTTCTTCATCTTCTTCCACTGCCATTGCCGATCCTGAAGGCATCAAGGTTATATAATTTTACAGAAGTGATCAATTTTTTTTTTTTTTTTTGGTTTTGAAGTTGTTTTGTGAGAGTTTTGTTTCTTGAATGTGTGTTTCAGGTTAATTCAGTGCCAACTAAGCCAATTGAGGGACAGAAGACTGGAACAAGTGGTCTAAGAAAGAAGGTTTTTTTTTTTTTTTTTAATTTACTTATTTTTTTATTCGCTTCTTTTTTTTTTTTCTATTGATCTATGGCTTGGTTGCCGAGAAAGAAGAAGAAGAGGAAATGAAATTCGGGGTATTATTTATTTTCTTCTTGTGTTTGATTTAACTGGAGTTTCTGGATTGAATGGTATTTGATTGAAGCAGACGATATAGTTGAAGAAGTGTAAGCTGAGTGGATAGTTTTGTTGGTTATATGCTTACCAGTTTTTTGGTCATTGTAATGGATATCAAATGGAGTTCAGAGGGTGGTTCGTTCATTTTGTTTGATTCTTCTGTTGTAGGTTAAAGTTTTTAAGCAAGAAAATTACCTTGCAAATTGGATCCAGGTATGAGGTTTTCGCTTTAATGGCATTTTTAGTGTTAGTTAATTGCGGTTTACATTGATTAGTCTTTGTCATGTGTAGGCATTGTTTAATTCATTGCCACCAGAGGACTACAAGAATGGGCATTTGGTGTTGGGAGGCGATGGCCGTTACTTCAACAAAGAAGCTGCGCAGGTGAGATTTTGTAGTGATTGACAAAAGTCATGGTCTTAATTTATGTCTCTGCTGTGTTGGTTCACATGAGAATTGGAAAATGCAAGCTCATTTCTTTTGAAATGCAGATAATTATCAAAATTGCTGCTGGGAATGGTGTTGGAAAAATTATGGTTGGCAGGTAAGTAATTCAATTGGTTTCTATTATTGAGCCATATGAATATTTTTCAAAGCAAGAACAAGGAGACAATGGAAATGCTACTTAAGGGCAATACCTTTTAGCCCTATTGTGCAACTCAGTTAATTTTATGCGGCAGTTAAGGGTTTGCTTTTGTGCTATTTAACTCAAATTAACCTCCACCCCTTATTTGATTCTGCTCTGCGAAACATGGAATTATTTTGCTTGCATATTTTCATCTCAAAATTATACATGTAAGAAATATATGCAATTTGTTTCAAATCTTTCAGTTAATAATTGGCACTTAGTGTGCAAAATGGAAGAGCTGGGTTGGTTGGTATTCCTTTAATTTCTGTTTTAGCTGAGGTGTGCTGAAGAAGTTGATGAGACTTCTTTTCTCCTGAACTGAATGCATGTTTGCTATTCCAAAAGTACCATTCATTTTTAATTGATTATTTGGTTGGTCATTCGTACATTGTGTAAATTGAACGAAGAGACAGTCCAGATAATAACTCCTATCATAACTTTTGATTTCTGACTTTTACGGAAAAGTTTGGTGCTTGATGGTTTGAAGATATTCTATAATTGGGAAGCCAATTTTTCTGCTACAAATTTCTTGTCTGGGTTTCTGTTCTGAAACCTAAATTGAGTTCTGCCATTGCAGGGATGGGATTATGTCAACTCCAGCTGTTTCTGCTGTCATTAGGAAGCAAAAGGCAATTGTTTACTTCTCTTTATCTTTCTTCAAAAGTATTTTTAGCATGTCATTTTGTTTTTCTTGGCCCTTTATTGATTAGTTGAACTGTATTTTACTCAGGCCAATGGTGGATTTATAATGAGCGCGAGCCATAATCCTGGTGGGCCTGAATATGATTGGGGTATCAAGGTGATGCTTGTGTTATGCTCTGGCACACGTCTTTTATTGTTAATTTTAAATCCTAACATTTCGTGGTTTAAACTTTATGATGATTCCATTGCTAAACCTTGTTGAGTAAAACATGCCATAACAATGTGGAAATGTTGAAATTGTGATCACTCATATATTGAAAGCTTTGTTCATGCATTGATTATGCCATATAACTTGTTATGTGATGTTTACTGGTTTCAAAGGCCCTGTTCTTATTTTCAGTTTAACTACAGCAGCGGCCAACCTGCTCCTGAATCCATAACTGACAAGATCTATGGAAACACACTTTCTGTAAGTAATTATTCTGTACATGTTCTGCTATCCTTCCTGTTCATTTTTCTTTAATATTGCCCCGTCTCATCTGAAAAGTAAAAAATGGGTTTTTCAGTTTAAGTTCTTGATTTACTTGTTTATATCAGCTCTCCACTCGCTTGTTAAGAATTTATTCATTGCTGTTACCATTAGATTATATGTTTAAAATGTGAAATATGCTTAAATGAGTCTGTTTTTGCATCCCAAAGTAGAACTCATTTAAAAAAAAAAAATTAGTGAAGATTGATTGCAGCAGTGAGTAGTATACTCCCCACTCCTGATAAATCTTTTGAAAAACATTTGTTGGGGTGGAGGGTCTACTTGTCATGCTTATTTTTATGTTGTGCTTGTATCTTTTTGTGTGCCTTAAGTACCGTTCTATACCTCGAAAGTGCATTTTAGGTTTGTTCCATTTCCTCCACGATGGTAAAAATAGTGAGCTGAACTTTTTGGATGTTCAAAGTCCATAACTGAGTAGATGAGATGTCCTTGTCGTTTCTCAGTTGCATGCTTGACTGAGTCATGACTGCAAGAGCTTGTTAGTAATAATTTGATCTTTAAACTCTAATTTTTCTTGTTTCTCACTCTATCAGCACAATCAAGCAAAATAGGACTCATACTAGGGTTTTTGGGGATTAGACCAAAAGTACATGTTCTTGTGGTTTGTTTTGAGTAAGTTTTATGCCATCTATTAGAACAATCTGGCAGTACAGGTCGGCTTGTTGTGCCCATCGGGGAGATTAAATGTTATTTTCACATTTGTCCTTGCTTTTGTGCAGGATTTTATCAATAAGAGTTAATCGGTTGTGTTTTTTCATTCATTCTTCTTCCGGTGCTCGGGCCAGATGTCTTTACCCCTGTCTACCTTATTATAGTTGATGTTCATTTCATCATTTTTAGAAACTTTACTCATAAAACTTTTGAATTGTACTGGGATATCATCAATAACTTACTTGACCGTGTGCCACCTTGGCCTGAGATTTGAGATGTTTATGTGTCGTGCAGATCTCTGAAATTAAAATGGCAGACATTCCTGATGTTGATCTTTCTTCTCTTGGAGTTACAAATTTTGGAAACTTCAGTGTTGAAGTAGTAGACCCAGTTTCTGACTATTTGGAGCTGATGGAGGTAGAAAACAGTACATATGCATATTTGGGATTTTAGGATGAAAATTCATGTACTTCATTGCTCTGATTATGTTGAATTTTGTGCAGAATGTATTTGACTTTCCACTTATCAGAAGTCTTCTTTCACGATCTGATTTCAGGTATAAATTGTATCCTCTACCAGGCAGGACTTCTACCTTCTGTTTCTTAGTTTCATTTCTGGTTATTGCAAACATTTTTCCTATTTACTCCCAAAGATGAAGCATGATAGAATTGACTAGGACCACCAGCAATGTGACTCCATGAAATCTCAAATGTAGTCTTCTTGCCCTTGGCCTATGGCTTTATCTGATGTATATCTTAATATGTTGAAAAAGAAAATTCGGACCTGAATTTCATTTCTCATAGTAACTCAACTTGATAATGCCTGCTCACATACAATTCACAGCCAGCAACGACAATCCTGTCCGATCACACCACTGTAGCTGGGGCCACCTATGGAATTTACTGACAGGCTGACTTGGAGGGTTGTTTTTCTTTTTTCTTTTTTTGAATTATGAGTTTAAACTACTATCTGTTTATGGGCGAGATTCATTTTCCACATGGTCCAGGAATGGTTTGTTGTTAATGATGCACAATTCCTCATTGTTCAGAATGCTTTATCGTAACTCCTTGGTTCTTCAAGATCTGTTTTGACCTAACCTATGCATGTCTAGGGCTGTGTTAGCACCTTGCTAATCCTGGGGATATGCTGTCTCCCATCCAACATGCACTTGGCAATTATTGGAATTCCTACATTGTTAAGTTAGCAGAATTATTCTATTGCCATTTAATGAATTGGGCAATGTAATTATTAGTTTATTTCAGAACTAGAATTCTGAACTTTATCTGCCTTGTTATTAAATTAACTCATTGTTTGGGCTTTTTGCATTTGCGTTTTTATCTTTTTGCTTATTTATTGTTGAATTCTCATTGTTGAAGTGGTTTAGCCAGATTTATTTCCATTTTGATTACACATGGAGCCAGTTTTATGTGGTTTCAGACGTTCTATAGGCTTCTGATTTGCTTCTCATGTCTTCCTGCATTTCTGCTTTTGGTTTTTATTATTTTGGTAACGAAAAAGTCTTGCATTCATGGCATAATTTATTATTGATGGCTTGGATGATTGTCAAGATGCTATTTCATGGTTCTAAATTGCACTGTATTGGATTGTACATTCTAGGTTCGTATTTGATGCCATGCATGCAGTTACTGGTGCATATGCAAAACCCATCTTTGTGGAGAAGCTAGGGGCCAAACCGGTATGTTCCGCACATAAAACATCTTGATGGTACTATTATCATGATTACTATTTGTGTTGCTGATAGCATATGTTAGATATGTCATGTAGGATTCAATCTTAAATGGAGTGCCTCTGGAGGATTTTGGGCACGGTCATCCCGATCCTAATCTTACGTAAGAAAGTTATTAATGACAAAATGGGAGGTTACTTGTGAATGTTTCATGGCTTAACTCACTTTTATTGAAAAACAGATATGCCAGAGATTTGGTCGCCATTATGTATGGTGAGAATGGACCTGATTTTGGAGCCGCAAGTGATGGTATGTGAAATGATCACTAAAGATAGAATACCATTTTAAGACTTCTTGTGTTTTGATATAAGTCCAAGCATTGCATGATTGCACTAATACATATATATTAGGATGTTTTCACAACTTTCATCTAGGTTCTAAGTCTGCTTGTGCTTGTAGAAGGAGCACTGCTGGCACTAATACTTACAAATTAGGATATTTTTACAACTTTCATCAAGGTTCCAAGTCTGCTTGTGCTTATAAGAGCACTTTTGGAATCCTCATATATTTGAAGTATTAAATTTGTATTTTTGTCATTTGATCCTTGTTTTCTTCTCCATATGGTAATAATTCCATACGTATCTGATGTATAAACTTTTTAATGCTTTAACATTGTGAAGATATTACTATCATTAGATTCTTGGTATTATTTTTTATAAAGTTGAACCACAACATATCCTTCTATCTGGTCACAATCTACATATTCTGTTGTTATTATTCAGGAGATGGAGATAGAAATATGATTCTTGGTAAGGGTTTTTTTGTCACTCCCTCAGACTCGGTTGCAATTATTGCAGCCAATGCGCAAGAAGCCATTCCATACTTTAAGAGTGGCCCTAAGGTATGAAGCTAAAGCACCTTTTCTTTCCAAGTTTCTACTCTGACTTATAAACAGTGACTTATCATTTCCCAGGGTTTGGCAAGATCCATGCCAACAAGTGGTGCTCTTGATCGTGTTGCTGAAAAATTGAAACTTCCTTTTTTTGAGGTTAACACTTTTAAACTGTTGGATTGTTGCCTATTTTTTTTTTTTTTGGAAAAAAGATGTACAGAACGGCATTTTACGTGTGTAGGGATTCTTCTGTCCTAACAGACAAAATGCCTTGTTGGATGCAGGTTCCCACTGGGTGGAAATTTTTTGGTAATCTTATGGATGCTGGGAAGTTGTCAGTATGTGGGGAAGAAAGTTTTGGTACTGGTTCTGATCACATTCGAGAGAAAGATGGCATATGGTAATTTTTCTACTTTTAACATAGTGGTCATTGGGAATACTGGGTGGAAAAACTGCCTACCTTTCCCAACGCAAAAATATATCAATGCAGAAATGGAATTCAAGTTGCTACATAAATTCTTTGTTGGGATGCCTTTACCCATGTTTGTTTGACCTTTTCACTGTAGAACATCACATGGATGTACCATTCATAGATGAATTATATATATATATATATATATGGTTAATAACTTTCCTAGACTTTTTACAGAGTCTAGGATCCTGGATTGGAACATTTCTAATATATATATATATATGAAAAAAAAGGACCTTTTTCTTGAGATTCTATTCTAGTGTCTTCTTCCTTCTATTGATAAGAAGTATAATATTTTAAACTAGGGATTTATTTGGTAGTGAAGTGCTGGGGTTTTTAAGCCTGTGGAATAAAAGCTATGTTTGTCAAAAACAAAAGAAAGCCCAGCATCTGGGCTGCGGTGGCCCAGCTACTGGGGTTACCAAACACCTCAACAAATGGAGCCTTAAGCAAATTTTCAGAAGCATGTTCTTGTCGTGAGCTTAAGCGTATACAAATTCTGTAATATAGTCTTAAGTTTGGCTAGATTAAGGCCTGAATTTTGAAGTACCCTAGTCGCTCGCCTTGGTAGTCCCTTGTTTACATTCTTTTGTATAGTGTTGTAATTTTGTCTGTGTGTTTGATTTTATGGTAATTTTTCATCATTTACATGATCTTGCTATCAAGAAATGTCAGATTAATATATCAGACCTTCCAAATTCCCATCAACTTTAAAATTCCACATGAACCAAATGACAGGGCTGTGCTGGCTTGGCTTTCAATTGTTGCGCACCGAAACAAAGACAAGAAACCAGGGGACAAGTTGATATCTGTCTCTGATGTTGTGAAAGCACATTGGGCAACATATGGCAGAAACTTCTTTTCGAGATACGACTATGAAGTAAGCTTTGCAATTGAATTCAATGCAAAATTATTATACTTGTTGCTCCAGTATCAGTTTTGGATTTTCTTGAAACTGAGTGGAATAAGTTGTTTCATCGTGGAATCATTGCATCTCTTTAACATGTTTAAATCTATGTTCAGGAATGTGAATCTGAAGGAGCAAATAAAATGATAGGATATCTTAGAGATTTGGTATCTAAGAGCAAAGCAGGCGATAAGTATGGTAAGTTTGTTACAAAACTTTTTTTTTTTTTTTAACATTACACTCTGTTTTGTCAATGCTTGACCACTTGAAAATTTCATATTGTAGGAAATTATGTTCTTCAATTTGCAGATGACTTTGCATACACTGATCCAGTAAGTTTAAACAACCGTACCTATTTTCTTGGATGTGCTTTATTTTCTTCAACCAATTTCTTATTGAATTTTGCTTCTTCCTTATCTGTTCCATTTGTGTTGTACCAAACGGTTTAGGTTGACGGAAGTGTGGCATCAAAGCAAGGTGTTCGGTTTGTTTTCACAGACGGATCAAGGATAATATTTCGTTTATCAGTATGGACCAACCTTTCTTTCCTCATGTGAAATTGAAGGATCATACACTAGTATGACTTGACCATGAATTTCATATTTTTCTTATAGGGAACTGGTTCAGCAGGTGCAACTGTTCGAATTTACATTGAACAGTTTGAGCCAGATGTCTCTAAACATGAAATGGATGCACAATCAGCCTTGAAACCGTTAATAGGTTAGTTCATTGTTATTTGCACTAGTTTGTTGTTAACTTATGTAACTTATTCCTAGTTATCATTTATCATGTTTCAGATCTGGCATTATCTGTTTCAAAGTTGAGGGACTTCACTGGAAGGGAGAAACCTACAGTTATCACATAAAGAGCTCTCCCGTTATTAGTCTCTATGTATCAGGTGTTATTTTAAGTTGGAGCTGAGAGATGGGCATACCAACTTTTCATGCTTGAGTTGAGTTATCATAAATATTTCCTGTTAAGGTTTGGTTAGGAAATTTGGCATCATGGGACCATAAATAAGTCCATGGAATGCAAATGAAGTACATAGGTCGAAATAAAATGTCTTAGTCAATTAGCAATAGATTTGATGCTATTCCCCTTGTTTGTCGCGTGCTTATATAAAATGGAGAAGGGGAAACTCTCATTAAAAGAAACAGAAAGCCGACTGTAAAAAGAAAACCTATCATGGCTTATCTGACTACAGTTTTAGAGCATCAAATCTATAAAGATAAAAACCATTTGAAAGTTAAGTTCATAAAATGATTACGGACATTGGTTGACTTCATCACCAACCGCACGTAGATGAGGGAGCAATCCTCCTTGATGCTGCAGTGTTCCACCTTGAATGAATTAGAGCATGTAGTAAGTGTAAACTTTTGAATTTTCTTGCTTAGCTTTTCAGGTTTCAGCTGTCCGCATACTGAACATTGTGGATGCATATGTTGGATCATCTTGATAAACATGATTGCTGCAACCCTTTCTTAAGACATAATTTGGTGGTGTATATACATAATTAGATATAAACATTCATCAAGAGACTTGATGTGAGGATTAAATTGATTCAACTAATTAGCTAAGATGATCAGATCAGATAGATCTCCATGATCAAATCCATCCAATGGCAGGGCCCCGACCGCCTTTATTGGTACAACTAAGACTAGCATCTCCCCACCACCATATGCATGCATAATGGGAAAAACAGTGTTGTTATAAACTCCTAGCTAGTTTCCTCTAATTTGCAAAACTAGCAACACGAAATCTCAGTGATATAATGTCACAGCACGCACTCAACATGAGATGACAAGTTGGGTCACTGGAATTTTTCTCTTTAAAACTTCTAAGTCATTTCAGTTACCTGTTGGATACTTTTCTTCTTTTTTAGGATGTGACGCTCTCTAACTACATTCTCTTCTCCAGAAAAAAGAGTGGCCCTGATAGGGGCCCGTGAAACACTTTGCTTTATAGGTGCATTATGAAGATATTAATAGTTGTAGGCCTTTTATCCAAGCGTTTATATTCTATTGTTGAGCGTTTACTTATCAGTTTAAATTTTATTTTTGCGACTACTGATCGTTCGACGGAAAGACAATTAGTACTGTTTCGTTGAGGGTGGGCATCAATCTTTGAGAGCAATGACAAGCAAGCGTGTGGAGACGAAAAAAACCATTCATGGTATTACATGTGAATATGAGACAGCAACCACAAGTCCACAACAACATGTTGGTCTGTTATAGTTGTAATGTTCAATCTTTGGTATTAAAATTAGTAGAAGCCAAATTAACGTAGGATGATTTGGAATACATGATGTTTAGCTATAAGCTACAATCATGATAGTGCAACGCCAACTGGTCTCGTCACCATCAATAGCATTTCCATGACAATGAGAACATACTTTTGAAATCATTGCAATGGAATCCATCTTTTTCTTCAAAGATCCAAAACCAAAATCAATCCGGATAGTCTCTGCTCCCCATTTGTATAATGATTTAAATCCTCCACCAGACCCACCAACAAATAATGGTTCAGACAAGAGTGAAAGCATGTAAGCAATCTTTTTAGTGGATATATATATATATAAATAAAGAGGATGAAACTGTGTTTGTCCTAAATGTGACACAAACACAACTCCCTACTCTTTAACTACAGTTGTGTAATAGATCCAACCTTGTTGGGTCTATCAATATCATGGGATTTGCTCGTGGAGAGAGAATTTAAAAAATAAAAACTTAATTCTGCTCCCATCTTTGTATATGCATGCTGTTGTGACAACTCCACCATCATGTTAGCTGCCTGTAGTAATGGACCTTCATGTCTCCTCTTTCTGTTCTCCACCTATTTTCTTCTGTCTTCTAGTGATTATGGATTTAGGGGGAAGGAAAATGGGTTAAGAAATTAATAAGTGGTTTTGATCATTCAATCAAAATGTTTGTTAATGTGAAACACCATTCTTGAAAACAATGGGAATAATGCACCATAAGCACACTCTTACTGTGCCAAGCATAGCAATAAAACTAATGATATATGTAAAATAAAAGAATGCATAAGTTATTATTTTCCAAGTGAAAAATGAGAAGGGTGGGGATATTTTCACCTCATTAATTAGAATAAGTTCACATTATTTTTTAAAGCATATGAATCAACCAAAAGTTTAGATAATTAATCAATTAAATCCTTCTTAATTTTTCTTTACTTAGGTATCTTTCACCATTAAGGTTTCTTTCAGAAAAATTTAATTTGACTATTTTATCCTTATAATATAGGATAACTAAATTTTCCCAAGAAACATAAGCTCTTGTATTTAATAGTTTAGGTATTTAATTTTATTTCATTAAATCTCCAAACTTCTTGTTTATTTGAATTTTTAAAATAATGTAAATTTATTGTAGTTATCTCTTGGAACTTAAGTGAGTTCACAAAAATTGTGAGATAGAAATATTACCACCCAAATGTAACACTGTATAAAAGCACATGTTACAGTGGTTTTTATGAACAGGATGGAATCAGGATCTTGGTTTCAAGAAAGCATAAAATATAGAGGACTATAATATAACATCTTGGAAATTCAGGGAGCGAATTAGAATATGCATACAAATTTATAAAATTTCCTATTTAGTCCCTTATTTTCCTGAATTTTTTTTTTCCTTGTGGTGGCCTGCACCTGGTTTCCCCCCGCAAATGAATAGATTCTTGTAAAAAAATATACAAAGAAACTTAAATAGCCTCTAAG
>NW_006261964.1:28345759-28358546 GCF_000493195.1 Citrus x clementina | reverse complement strand
CATTAAGGGATAAGAGAGTTACAGAAAGAAAAGTGTATAATTAATTAATTGTTTTATTTTTTATTTTAAATTTAAAAAATTAATGCTAATTATTTATTTATTTTTTTAAATGAGTTGGATATACACAAATTGTGAGGTGAAAATATTCCATTTTTTTTGGCCAGTGTAGGCAAACAAAAAGTCAAAAGAAGGATTTTCTTCCTTTGAGAAAACCTTTTAAGAACATTTCTTAGTCGTATTATTCAGAGTCTCATATGCATGATGACCAAAATTTAGTGGTCTGCAGTATATTGAGCATCAATTTAATAAAGGGTTGAGTTAAGCATTCTCATTTGAAAAGAGTGATCCATATTCTTCAAGATATTTTTGGAGGGGGATAATTAAAAGCCTTAGTGATCGATTATTAATGGGGGTGGCTAGAAAAGGAGTTATGTATGATTAAGGGTTTAAAAATTATTTGGGTTTTGGGACTTCAAAAAAAGTTTGATTGTCCTCTCTTGTGCGCACGACAATTATTTGTGATAATTTTGCTTCACGTTTATTGCCTTCTCAGTGACTCTGTTGTTAGTTCCACTATCATTTTCTTGAAATCAAGAAGAATATATGCTTCTTTTAATTTTTTGTCCATTCTGTACCTACTTTTATTTACTTTGTAATAATAATTCAGCTCCCACGGTTATTTCACTTTTCTCATGATTCATGCCTTGCCAACCACCTTGTAGTCTAATGGTAATTAACACACCTCACTAATGAGGGCTTTTAAGTCTACTCGTGTTTATTTTGGATTAATTTTCTTTTAAATATCTATATATATGTAAATCTAGTTGCTTTCAAATCCAAATGTCAAAACTATGCTATAAGAGAGTTGATTTAGGAGGTTTTGGTAGATTCGTACTGTAAATATAATAAATTTATAATGTACCTAAGATTTAAAAAAAAAAATCAATTATAATAACTTACTTTTCAAAGATTGCCACTCTAGCTTTACATTTTAGGCATATTTAGTATTGTTGCTTAGGAATTTATACAGCTTCGATAACATAGAAGCTGTGGCCTTAAGTCACAACACCAAAATATTAAGATTATTTATGTTTTGTTTACCATAGTTTTTTCAATAGAATTTCTTCAAACGAGTCTTCAATTATTAGAAAATTTTACAGACTAATAATGAATTCATAACAAAAGAGCACTTACTCTCTCGCACAATTTGAATATCTCTCACACAATTTAGATAATTTGATGCACGCTTTGGGTATATAAATGCTTAATTTTAGTTTATTATTAAACTTGCTTGTAGAATTTTCCGCTCCCCATTGTTCAATGTACAATGTTTTTCTTCCCAGTGAATAGGCAGCAATTAGCATGACATGACCATGTTCCATAAATCTTCTTAGTTCTTACTATATAAGATATTTATAAACCGAACTTTCTGTTGGAAAATGGAGTACTGACTTGCATGCCAAATATTTATAAATTAATGAAGCTTTTAGTGGGAAATGATTTAATGTTTTTGCATGCAACTGTTCAAGTCAACTAGGGGCACGTAATTACAGTTTAAACACTAAGTTCAATTATTTTACTTATATCCTCAAAGATACGCTGACCGAATCAAAGTGCTTTAACACTTAAGTTCCTCAAATTACAAAAGGGACATTGCCAATTTTCCCCCTAGAGAAACCAACATATATCATTTATCCCTCTATTATTTTTATAATGGTCAAAAATCTCCCTGACAGCTTAAGTTTCCAATATTATCCTTATTTTCAACTACTCTTTTATTTACATTTATTATAAATTAAATAAATTACATGAATAGAAACTAAATAAAAAAATTAAGTATTAAAAAATATATATGTTTTGATATGAGAAAAAAATTAATAATAACATTTTTTTCTTGTAATTATTTATTTTGTGAACATTTTCTTATGATAAACATTTTGTAATATTTTAAAATTAAATGTAAGAAGTAGAGGCAAAATATTTTATTATTTATCTTATAATAAATTTTTATTTGTCATTCAAGTTTTCTTATAATAATTCTTTTATCATTTTATAATAATTTTCTTATATATTTATTATAAGAAATTTTTCACAAAATAAATAAGTACAAAAAAAATTATTATTAATGTTTTTGCTCATATCAAAACATATATTTCTTGTTTTTAATGTTTAATTTTTTATTTAGTTTCTATTTATGTGATTTATTTAATTTATAATAAATATAAATAAAAGAGTAGTTGAAAATAAGGGTAATATTGTAAACCTATGCTATCAGGGGAGTTTTTGGCCATTATAAAAACAACAGAGAAGAAAATGGTATATGTTGATTAATGTAGGGGAGAAATTGACAATCTCCCAATTACAAAATTCGAGTTTATACTTAAAGGTGTTTCCTTCTGCAGATGACAAGATTGATGCCCAATTCATCACCAACTTGAGACTTTGAAGAATATATATACACGTATACATATTATTATTATTATTAATAAAAAAGTAGAGATGCCTAAATGCGGATTTCATGCGAATTTATTATTACACCATATGTTATATAGTTAATTAAAAAAATAATAATAACACCAAATGGTATAATAACGAATCTGCATTTAAGCATCTGCACCTGAGAAGCTCTGTATAATATATGCATTGTATACGTGTTTGACACTATGCGTATATTTTAAGATGAAAAAGGAATGAGCCATTGGATTCAATGACTCCAATTAGGTTCCCTTAATAGAACACAACTATATATATATAATTAGGAGTATTCCAATTTAGGATTATGGATTTGTTAAAATTCAGAAAAACTATTAAGCCATATAATTTAGTAGTGCAATGACATTATACTATTAAACCATATGACTTAATAGTTTTCTTGGACTTTAATAATATATATATAAATTTTTGCATAGAAAATATTAAATATAGTCTCTATAGTAAATATAAAAAAAAAAGTAGATGGAAGAAAATAGTCATTTATATAATTATATTTAAGTAAGTTAAAAATAAAGGGATATGCATGAAATTTTGTAGGTAATGCCTTGGGCTACCACAACCCAAGTTAGCCCTCCACTAGCTTTGTCACTGTTTAGAGTTCAATAGAAAATTCTCCTTCATGAATATAGATAGTGTGTATTACACCAACTATTATAATATACGGTGTAATAATTTTTTTAGATTAGATAAGCATTATATATATAGTTCTTATTTAATAAGGGTTTTCTTACTTTATTAAAATAAAAAATAAATTAAAAGATAAAAAACACAAATTTCAATACACTACAGTATAAAATATATTACATTAGAGTGTATATTTTTCTTATCCTTTGGTGGATCCCTTATTCTCTCTCTCTCTCTCTCTCTCTCTCTCTATATATATATATATAATGGAAGAAGATATGTCTTCTTAAGTGTTTGATAAGTCTTGCCTTCAATTAATACTGATTTTCAATCTATATTCGATGCATCTTTAGGCTATACAAAAAATTTATAGATTCAATCTTTTAGTAAACCCTAATTAACGTCTATAAAATGTGCATAATAACTTCGCAAGGAAAAAAAAACAATGAAATGTAAGTTGTAACCACCACAATGGAATAGAGTGTAAATCCTTGTAACAAATCTTAAATGGGTACTTCAGTCATTGCTATAAATTAACAGAAACATGTCTTTAGTTACAAACTGTAAAAGAAAGGGGATCTCTACAATATTATCCCAAAATGTTAGATATTTCGTTACTATAATAGCTATAATCACGACGTTTTAGGAGCTCCTCGAGGGATTTGCAGTGAGTGGTGCGAAAATACTTTGACTTTCTATTTCTTTTACAAAAAAAGTAAAGAGTATATTAATGAATAAAAAGTAAAGTCGGGTTATAGGATCTAAGCGGATTAGTTTTCAAACATTTTTTTTATAACTGATCACTTAGTATAAATTTAGAAAAGATAGAGATTAAAAAATTGATTTGAATACTCCACTACATTTAAGATATTTTTATGTCTCTCATATGACAACTTTTTAAATTTATTTCTAAGATTTAGTAAAATATCTTTTGAAGACCATCGAAAGCATCTTTAGAATTTATTAAAACCTCTAATGTAAGAGGGGCTTTTGAAGAATTTCGAAATTTCATATAGAACAACGTATTATTTATATAGACCATATACTCTAAAGTATGGTAATTAAATTAATCCTAAATTAATATTTTTGGGTTATATAGAAGTATTTTAGAGACTTAATGTTCGAGTATCTGATTTTGTTTAATATGTTGTTTTTTTTTTTTTTTTTTTTTCTGAACCAGTTTACTATGTCATTTGATTCGCCTTGCTACTTTCATTTCTAACCCTGAAAGAGTTGTACTGCAAGCTGTGTCAGAGTCACAGCAACTTGGCTTTGGTTGCTTTGGTTGCCTGCTGAACAGGAAACCTCAAATAGTCCCTTAAAAGGGACATTACCTAGTAGCAAATCTTTGACGTTTTTCTGCATTAAAATTCTGCCCTCGACATTATAATCTCTGCAACATTAGTTCTTGTCCTTTCTTCTGTATGATTTGATGGAGCTATTACTTGCAACTTGCAAACCATTTTGTACGATGTATAAAACTCATATGGGCTCTATACCAAGCAGCGAGGAGAATCTTGATGCTATTATATGTTTATCGGGAATCACTCAGTAGTTTAGTGGTAAAAGAAAATATTGGAATCGCTCTTTGTGTGCGTTAATTAGTGAAAGTTAAGTTTGTTCTAATACTTGAAAATAGATCTCTACTCATGTATAGACTAACATCATAAATTTAAAAAAAAATCAATAAATTTATGATAATAAATACCTTTAGTTCACTTTTGGATAAAAAATCTTGACTATGTCCTCTTTGTTTAATTAAAAAGATATTCTCTTAAATACTTTTATCTCCTCTTTTGAAAATATATTCAATTTCCTCTATTTCAGATATCTAGACTACGTCATCACAAAATTTAGGAGATATTTCTAATTATAACCATTAGTAGAAAACTAGTGTTTAGAGTAATTATTAATTGAGATCAGTCTATACTCTAAAAAGAGAGGAGGAAGCAAAATGTTTTGAGACCATTTTATGCCAGACATCCTTTCAAGCCACTAATTCCCATTAGCCAATATTCCTTTTCTTTTTCTCTAAATCTCAAAGCAAAATCAAATGGGATTGTGAGTCTGTCCATTTTCTTTGAAATCAAAATCTTCAATGGACCCACGAGCAAAATCATGGTACCTAAATGGGGCAAAAAGCAAGTAATCTTTTGGCGGGTGATGAGAATAAATAGAAACTTTTGGTGGGTATTGAGAAGAAATAGAAACTACATTGTCCCTTACATGGCACTCACTTTTTTACTTGCAGTTTGTAGAGAAATCCAAACCTAGATGTCTAATCAAATTTGACGGACATGTTTTTGGGTGAATTCACGGATTACTTTTTGTATGAATGACATTGATCTTGTCAAAATCCACTACGATATTTGCTAGTTGTACGCCTCATTCACTAGTCCTATATTGGCAACCTCAACTTCCCCACCACCCAATGGCAAAACTGGGTTTTCACACTAATCAATTTGATGCTGCTGCAATGTACCTTTAAATATTGATCGTTTATCAGAAAGTAAAAGGGTTAAAAGGGTAACTGCCATGGCTTGTTTTTATATACAATTATTATTTCAAGTTGAAGAATGGCCACCTATCAAATTTGGATTAATTAAGTGAATCATCTACTTTAGAATTGCTTCAGATCAGCTTTAGAGCTCAGTCCCAGCTAGAAGAATGCTGACACTACACTTAAATTCATATAGTAATAATAATAATAAAACAAGCTAACTAAATTCAATAATAAATAGTCCCTCTGGCCTCTGTCTAAGAAACAACAAATTTGGTCTCAATAAGATAGGGTTTTATAGGGTTCATTAACAGGCAGTAAATTCTGTTAATTTTTGAGCTTCTGACAAGCATCGGCCTAGCTCTTGTTAAAGAAGATGTGGGAACTGAAAAAATTCCTTCAACTCTCTCTTCTCCTTATTTGTTGGTGCTTTGTAACCCACAGCAGAACAGTCTTCACGTCACCATCCCTATTAAATCCTCAAGCTTAATCACATTGTTTTGGATTCGACTGTTGAAACTACCTACCATATCCCTTCGTTCATTCGAGTCTGTTGTTTACTTGACATGAAATTCTAGTAGATCTTTTAGTTTCTGTCATTTTGTTCCACTCAAATCTTGCTGATTCCAACAGAAACATTTCTTTGTCTCTTCCTTATACTCCCATGTTACATTTTCAATCATTCTGGTTAGCCATACATGCTACAACTACTACTTGTACTTTTGTCACAAATATATACAACTAGCTGGTTAGCATTGCTATCAATGTGTGTACTCTGCTGTAATTAATTAAAAGATGTTGAATAGTGAAGATCAAGTCGTATCAGCTTTTTCAAGCAATTGCGGTCCTTTTTTTTTTCCATCACACATTTTTTTTCTTACAATTGCATCATTTTGCGACTTTTCCCCATAAAGAAAGCACAGGGGCAGCTCTAAGGTTGGCTAAGGCCTTTCATTATGGGTCCAATAGTGTTCGCAAAAACTTGCTTGCTACAAGATAGTGAGGAGTAAGCAGGGTGACATTAACATATTTTCTCTTCAATAGCCAAAATGCCATTGGGAAACTCTTTCCTGGCAAATTTAAAAAGACGACAACACTCCTAGAAGTTGGACCCATTATCTAATTTTTCTTTTAAGAAGTAAGTTACAAACTCATAAGACTGATTCATTTAAAAAAAAATTAGGGATATTTTAAATTTTATATGTTTAACCTTAAAATTTATTCATTCTCAATTAATTGCGTCTAAATTAATTTGGTCCTCGTCTGAATTATAGTGTGGGTCTATTTCTCAATTAATTTACTTAAAATTTAATGTAGACCCACATATTAACGAGTTTAGCTCTCATATCATATAAAAAATCATTAGTATAACTTATCTAAAAAGTTAAACTTAAGACTGTAAAAACTATCAAAATCTTATATATTTAACTCATTACTAATTCTCAGTATATGTGGCTGGGATATATATTGTCTCCAACAGAGTCCCACTGCAAATTCCTTCTTTTATAAGCCCTTCTTTGCAAACACTCCAAATTAAGAGAGAGAGAGAGAAAGAAAGAGCTATAAGATTCCAATTTTTGTTCACGATCTCCCCAATGAGAGTGGCCTTGGCTTTTCTTTCGACCCACCTCTCAAACTTATATCACTCCTTCCCATTCTGTTTTTCACAACTCACAAACTGTTCCCTCTCTTTGCCTTTGTCTCTCTCAATTGAATCTCAACTCACAACTCTTTAATGCAATGGCAATAGACTGCATAAAAAATATACCCACCATGCTTCATCAACCAAAAGAAGATTACAAAGATGAACAAAAGCCACTAGTTTTTGATGCCTCAGTGCTTAAACACCAAACCCAAATACCAAAGCAGTTCATATGGCCTGATGATGAAAAGCCTTGTGTTAATGCACCGGAGCTTCAAGTACCACTTATCGACTTGGGTGGGTTCCTTTCCGATGACCCTGTTGCTGCTAAAGAAGCTTCAAGGCTCGTAGGTGAGGCTTGCCGAAAGCACGGGTTCTTTCTTGTTGTTAATCATGGAGTTGATTCAAGCCTAATCGCTGATGCTCACCGTTACATGGACCATTTCTTTGAGTTGCCACTTAATGAAAAGCAAAGGGCTCGGAGGAAACTTGGTGAGCACTGCGGTTATGCTAGTAGCTTCACTGGTAGGTTTTCCTCCAAGCTTCCATGGAAAGAGACGCTGTCGTTTCGTTATTCAGCTGAGAAGAGCTTATCAAATAACATTGTTGAAGATTATTTGCTTAACACAATGGGAGATGAATTCAAGCAATTCGGGTACGAAACGAAACTATATGTGTGTGTGTGCCACTACCATTTTGATCCTTTTTTGTTATTTGTTTTTGTTTCAATTTAAGACTCAATTTTTTTAATTTCATATGTATATGTTTTTGCGTAAAACAGAAGGGTTTATCAGGACTACTGCGAGTCGATGAGCAGACTTTCACTAGGGATTATGGAGCTTTTAGCAATAAGTCTTGGTGTAGACAGGGCCCACTTTAAAGAATTTTTTGAAGAGAATGATTCGATAATGAGGCTAAATTACTATCCGCCGTGCCAAAAACCAGAGCTTACTTTAGGGACAGGACCTCACTGCGATCCAACTTCTTTAACAATCCTTCACCAAGACCAAGTGGGTGGTCTTCAGGTGTTTGTAGAGAATGAATGGCGCTCAATTAGCCCAAATTTCGAAGCATTTGTCGTTAACATTGGCGACACCTTCATGGTGAGAATAATTCACATATTATTGTTAACAAAATAATTAAAACGGTGTTATTACAAATTTTCCTTCTGTTTTGATCATATATGGTGATAAAGCTAATTAATTTGGTTTTTTTATGATATATTTTTCTTCAGGCGCTTTCAAATGGGAGATACAAGAGTTGTTTGCACCGGGCGGTTGTGAATAGCCAAACAACAAGAAAATCACTTGCTTTCTTTTTGTGTCCAAAGAATGATAAAGTGGTATCCCCACCAAGTGAGTTAGTGGACACATACAGCAGCCCAAGAATATACCCAGATTTTACGTGGCCTATGCTTCTCGAATTCACACAGAAGCATTATAGAGCTGACATGAAGACTCTTGAAGTATTCACAAACTGGCTTCAACAGAAAAAACAGCTGAAATGATCATCATGCATGTTCTGCCAAAGAAAAAAACGTTGATAATGGGAGATAAAGGGGGAAAAAAAATTAGAGTTTGGATTTTTCTGGAAAGGAAGACAAAGGGCTAGCAAAGTTAAATTGGGCGCCGGGGGGGGGGGGGGGGGGGGGGACGTTTAATGTTCATGGGGTCAAGTAACTTATTAGCTTTTTCACTGATGAATCAAAAAGCTGGAGAAGAGAGAGACAAAATGAAACCAATAAATAGCTGGGATCAGCTAATTCTTTTTTTTTTTTTTTCCGTATTTTGTCCGATAATATAGAAAGGTCATCAATAGCAGCGTCAACTATGTTCATGTAAAACGCACAACGAACAAGGAATAGGTAATTTAGTGATCTTATTAGTGACTTTATTATATGTCTTATATTTGAAATATTATGTAGTAGTTGCATGCTGACCTGCCTAGAATATTAGCCTTATGAAAAATATACCTATTTTGAACATAAACTTGACCCAAAACCCAAAACCCAAAACCCAGAAATTAATCTATTAAGGTTGGCTAAGATTAAAGCTTGCAAATCTATATTAAAATTCATAATTCATATTCATCGGCCTTATAAAACATACCTATTCAAACCCTAATTATGTGATCATCGTCACCCAGGCTATATTAAATATTTACGGGTGTAGGACACACGTCACTTAATTATTTAGCGAAAATTAATTTAAGGTAATGTTTGGTAGAGCTGGAGACTTAAGTATATGCTCCAATTGTATGTATGTATATATATAGGACTCCCAAAATGGTTAATATAGAAAAGGTTAATGTTGATGTAAATAGTAATTAATCAAAATGGTTAAATAGCAACAGGATTCCTACGTCATGGCTGGCATCAACCAATGAAATTGTTTATTTTGAAGGTCTGGGAGCTACATGAAGCCATCAAATAAATCCAAGGTGAGATGGTGGCCCACAGATTTTTAGTGACTCAGAGGAATAGGATGCTAGAATCCATTGAAGATTTACAGAGCTTTCATTGCAGTGTATTCGTCTGCAAAAATTTTTATTTTATTTTGGTTTTCATCATCATATTTTTTTTTTAAATTTTTATATCTGGTTATTTGGCAGATTGTGTAATATTGAAAGCAAAGGAATGCTTGTAGCGTTGTCGTGGTGTTTGTCGTAAAATGCTGCAACATTCTTCGGATGATGATATCTCAATAAATTTTTAGCCTTAGATATATTTTGAAAATCGTCAAGGATTCTGTGTAATTATGAGCCTCTCATTTTGCTAGCTCATTATTTTGCTTAAACTATTCTAATCAAACATAATAACACAGCTCACAGCTAGTCCATTCAATTAACTCAATATATCGACCCCCCACATGCAAGGATCCATAGACTAATATATTTACCTCTATTTAGTACCATATATGTTCAAAAACCCATTCCTAAAATACATAAACAATCCATTAAAATTCAATGTTGAATCCGTTTTTTTTCTCTTTAAAAAATTAGTTATACAAATCCTATTTTTCTTGTCTATACAAAATCAGTTACAAATCCTACTTTTCGTCACACTTCATGTAGAAACACTAATTAAATAAATTTCATTTCGAGGTTGATATAAGAAGAATCAATTCACCAAATCCGCTGAAGGGGCCAATCTCACACATTCTGCGAATGAGCCTAACAAAAATTTTTATAATTCTATTTCAAAAATTGACACTGTAATTTTTCTGTTTTACCATTTTTTTTTTCAAAAATACTAAAAACAGAATCTATTTAATGGTTACAATTATAGCATCATATATAAAATTAAAAATTCAACAAGGCAAGAGATACAACACCAAAATCAATTCAAGTGGGATTTTAGTTATTTACAGACTAACAGAAGATTCTCATGTTGTAATTAACATCATGTTCAGATACTTTCGAATATTAATTAAAGTGTCTTTTTTAAAGAAAGAAAAATCCAGGGATACAGCCGCCGCAAGTAAGGACAATGACAGTCCCATTCCCGTACTCCCTTCCAAAAGGCCCGCATCACGTGGAACCATTTGTTGTTTGTTCTGGCAGCGCCCTTCATCACCTAGCTATTATATATATATGCCTCATTGATCCATCTCCTTGAAAAAAATAAATAAATAAATAAAAGAAAACAACAAATATTATTCTCTCATTTTACACACACATATATATTTAAAAAAAAAACGACATCTCGTTGGATTTCTATCATGGTTACCAGCTGCCCCTACCCTGCTCCAGGCTCCATCTGCCATTATAAATTTGATCTGTACAGTTCTTGTTTTTTTTCTTGCATTAATTAATTTAGACCTTATTCACACTTCTTGCCCGTACCATTAAAACAACATTCATGATTTGCTTACATGTCCTGCATGTTAATCGACTCATCCATGTGTCCTACACTTCGGATTGGTCAGTTTCCGCTACTATACACGTGGGCCATGAATCAAAATCCATGTGTCCTACACTTTGGATCGCCCACTGTCAGTACTTACACGTGGGGTATGTATCAATATCCATGTGTACTAATCTTGTATGGTTCAACACGGCCAGGTTTACAATATCTCAATTTATATACACGAGCTTATTTATTCTCTGGTGCTTAGGAAATTGCCATTTTACAATGTTATAAATTATATCCTCTGTTTAGGAATTTTTTATTTTACAATGTTGTAAAACTATATTAACTATAAAATCTCATATTGGTTGAGTATAAATCTCAGGCTAAGGGTGTGTTTAAAATTAAAGTTAGGCAGCTATATCTTAAAATGTACAGCACTAAAATATTTGGTAAACATTAACTGTTATAACTTATAAGTTATGTTGATATGATTTTTCATTTGTATGATAAAAAATCTATTATATCTTTAATAATTTTGTAAAAACTATTATTTAAAATTTATATTTATTATATATTATTAACTTTTATTTTATAGTTACAATTTTTTTTTCCCACAACAGCTGTAATTTAAAAGTTACAACACTTCAATCCCAAACAGGGCCTAAGTACATAATATTGGGTAACTCTCAATTATTAAACTAGTTTTTTAGTATGAGTTATGTCTATGAGTTTTTATAAACCAGTGCCTTTTTTCTTAGCACATTAGGTCACGTGTAGTTCGTTATTTTTGAATGGTTTTTGTCACATTTAAAGGTAGTGTTAACCCATTTATACATTAGTTGGTTATAATACTATATACAGTCTCATAAATCTAACTTATTCTTAAAAATTAGTTTTTTAAGTATGAGTCAGACTCATGAGCTTCTATATATTATTAGAGCCAAACTTATTCACAATTAGAGCGCATATACTAGCCATCCATTCATGTGACAAGAACTTGTCAAAAATACTGGTTTGTATGGGATTGAGGGTGTGAAAGAAACTATCCTTTATTGGCTGAGATTGAATTATTAGCTAAGTTTATTAGAATATTTGGCAACCGTCAACTCTTAACTAACTTCTGAGTACTAGTTAAGCTTATCGCTTTCTATACAAAAGTCTTGCATTTCGTAAAACGTAGATTTCACCCAGCTAGTTACAGAAAGACGAATGACGAAGGGAGAATAATACGGTCTGTTTATTTATTCGTTTCTCAAAATTTTATGTTTCGGCCTCCGCGTTTCACATTTGAGATTGTAAAAATTGTGTATTTATGTCAATATCTCGTCTAGGTCAATAGCAAAATGTGCATAGGTTTATGTGAGCACAAACGATGAATCTAGTCTTTTACATGAAGAAATTGCATCATTTCCCAGGAAATTTTTATTGCCGTCTCGCTATAGGACCACGAGCATGATTTAATTCCTCGATGATCAAGAGCGAATCATTGAGAGGACAATATTTTCAATCTCCTTGCCTCAAATTCAGTCCTTTGTTTCTTTGCTCCTGCTCTTATCCTATTCTTTCTAAATTCTTAAGCACCTAATTGTATATTTTCCCTGCGGAGAAATTCATTCAAAATTACTCAAATTACGTAATCTCATCTTTTTTTAAATTCCTCTCTAAGACTCAATAAAAC